>NC_091730.1:16170655-16473686 GCF_030179895.1 Drosophila kikkawai
CTGCAAGTAGAGCAATATTCACCCTTATGGTCCTTGGCCAAGACCAATTGGCAGCCCGTTATTGGCGACCAAGCACAGCAAATGTCGGCACCGACATCTGCAAAAATTCAAAAAAAATATATAGTACATGTGAATATATAATATCTAACCTCTCTTACCTATATGTAAGCCACGTGGAATGCATGCTTTTACATTTTCAATCATCGGGGCTATCTCGGGTATCCATTTTCTTTCTAAATCGGTCTTAGCTTGAGAAAAGTTGGCAGAACGTGCTAGAAACATAGAACTAGTTTTCGTAGCATCCGAAGGTTTTGTATAGCAACTGTATCCAATTTCTTTCTCAATCGTGCAAAGTTTCACATTCTGTTTTGCACAGTCTCCACATTTATATGGGAAATCAAAGCATTGGCCCAAACGGATTAAAAACAGAAAAATATATATTTTAATGTTAGAAGAGCCAAAGAACATTTTGATATATTGTTTAAGAGTTGACACTAAATTTGGGACTAAATTTAAAGTATTTATTTTCAGTGACATTTCCCTCAAAGGAAATTGCTACTCAAAACGACACGCTCACTTCCGTCAGGTCGTCAGGTGAACAAACTAATCAGAGCCCACGATATAGTAATGCATCTAGATCTGGGGAAGGGGATGGGGATGCGGATGGAAATGGGAATGGGTATGGGGATGGTTCTGAGGATGGTCATGCGAGTGGCAATGAAGATGGAGATGCAGCAGGAGCTGGTGCTGGTGCTACGGTGCTCTAATAGACCATGGGTTTGAACATCATTTCGCTTTCAGCGGCTCGCCACAGCCACGCCACAGAAATTGAAATGAAAATTGCAAAAATCTTTAGGAGCAGCAGCAGCAATAGGAGGAGGATGAGTAGGAAAACCGCCAGGCGGCACGGCGGCTAAACAACTTCATCTGTCCGGGAATTTAAAAATGAATTTCTCCAGGGCGGAAGAAGAAGCCAGAGTCCAAGAGATGGTCAGATGGTTGGATGTTCTACTAGAGAGGATCCAAAGAGGAGGAGGAGGAGCTGGAGTTGGGAGGCAGCGGAGCGAGCCCAAGATTGACACAAACCAATTAACATTTGTTCCTTTTATTTCTGGTCTTTGGTCTCTGAATTTATCGCACGTTTGACTGCGTTTACCAGTCAGATCTGTCCGACTTGAACCACGTTTTGCGCTTTACAACGCCAAAGAGCACCGGAGCACCGCTCGTCGTCCACTGCAAGATTGTTGTACTCTGGGCCTCGGCCCTTCCAAGATCTTGCGGCTCTCGGACTAATCCATTTATCTATGCCCATAACTCTTAAAATAGCCTGGAAAATTTGCACCACAATTCTGTGGATGCCTGTGGCCGGGGCCAAATACCGAAAGACGTTTAAAATGCACTAATTACCCATGAGGTTTCTTCAGTTTCTCTTACTTACTTTTTTTTTCTACACTTTTATTTTATTTTTTGTTAGCATTTTTGTTGTACTTTTTTTTTATGCAGATTACAGAGCTCTCGGGGCCGACACTTGGCTGTCCATTTGGAAATTTAACGCGCTTATCTGAGCCCGACTGCCAAGACATCCCGACCAGATAGGACACCGGGCAGGGAAGGGATGCCATGGGTCTGGCTCTGGCTCTGAGTCTGGGTTTGGGTTCCTCTCCAAGAAGTCGAGCGTAAGGCAGGCAGCTCGAAAGATAACCAACATCGGGCTAATTAAAATTATATAAAAAAAGAAAAGGAAAAGAAAAGAAAAAGTTAAATGAAAAGGCAGTGAATGGATCAGGAACTATGCTAAAGTTTTGCTTAAGAATGTTAAGCAGACAAAGTGGGATTTGGACATAATGAGAAAGGAGCAAAGCAAAGCAGGCAGAAGGACTTAAGTCTTGGATTGACAAAAGATCTACCTGAAAGTATTCGCAAAGCTACAGCGGAGAATGATAGAAAAATTAATCGTAGTCAAAGAGATTTTTAAAGTGGAAAAAAAAAGGAAACTGATAACAAAAATTAGTTTACTCTTCTTAAAGGTATATAAGTAAAAACAAATAGATTACAGAGATTTTTTATGAAATTAAAAATCACTAAAAATCTTAAAGAAACATATTACTTATTTTAAAGGTATATAAATAATAAGAAATATTTTTTTTGATATTTTAAGTTGATTTTTTATTGAACAAAAAATGAAGAAACTAATTTGAATGGGAGAAATTGTTCCAAATTAAGTAAAACTGCATTTTAAGCCATTTAAATTTCTAGATGTATATTTTATTTATTAAACTAAGTTAAAAACAATATATTTTCTTATTTATTTCAGGTAAGCAACCCACACAAAGGCAATAAATATATCATTTAACAAAGTAAGTTAATTTAAAATGTTTACTATTTAATTTGCAAATATTTTTCAGCTTATTCATGTTCAGTTTTTGCACTTTTATATATTTTATTGGCTTTTAACAAGGCTTTATCGATTCATTCATTTATTTATTTATTTAATTCTACATAAAAGCTGGCAATCATTGAAATCAAATTTTCACAAATTTACACACATTTATTTGTTTTTGTTTCTATAACAATCAAATAAATGAAGTTAAACTGTGTGAAAAAAAGGAAGAACTAACTCGGCTTTATTTGCTCCTACATGAAGCCATAAACTGAATAATTTCATTAAAGCAAATGGCACTTATTGTAAAATACAAGCAGCAGCAACTAAGGAGAGAAAAAAATCTATCTCAACTTTTGCCACTTGTAAATTATGCAAAAAGGTCTTCATGAAATTGCAAGCAGCTGCTCTTGCCACTGTTGCAATTTCGCCCCTTTTTTCCATTTTTCCCCATTTTTTTTTCTCCTCCTCCTCCTTTTTTATATCCTGCTTTCGAGAGGATGTTCTGTGGACCAGCCCAGCCCATCCCATTTAATTAGCCATTAAGTTTTATTGCGCGCAATTTTGTTTAATTTGCTTTAAATACAGAAAAAAACACAAGGAAGATACCAGAGAGCAAAGGAAAAAATAGTAGTTGCTACTTGGGTGGGCGGCACACCAGACTTAAAAAAAGGGAAATAAAATGATAGAAAAAACTAGGGAAAATGTGGAACTTCATGTTGAACTACTTTGAGTGGACCCATTAATGCTCTGGCAATAGAATTGGGAATTACTTCGAGCTTTTTGTGAGGGCTTAAATGTTTGCTCTCTTTCGAAAAGGAATATGTAAAGTGGCATTTGTAGATAAAGGAAATGATTATTGGATTAGCATTCCTTTTTTTCTGAAAAAGGATTTTAAATGTTCAATAATAAGGTGGAAAGAGAATTATTAGAAAGCATTTTAGGGAGACAACAAAATGTTTTAAATACCTTTCTTTCATAAATAAAGTAGTTAATAATTAAATTATTTAAATAATTTATTCCCTTTTTATTTAAAAAATATATATAACTTCCTTTTTATCCTGTCTAGATAACATTAAAATCTTCTAAGACAAAAAAAACCCTTGTCCCCTTTTTCTTTGCTGATCTCTCAATTGCATTGTCCTTTGGCATATTTGATTCAAGGCAATTTTCCTCCGGTTTCTTGTCTTTTCAATTTTCCTTCCTTAGTTTTTTTGTGTTTTATACGACTTTGACTGGTGCATTTCCTGCTTTTTTGCTGGCCCAGCGCCCCTTTGGCCTTGTTTCTGCGCATTTAGCATGGAAATTGCCCCTCTTAGACGGCATGGCACAGTCAGCATATGCAATTTTCTGCTGCAATTGTCTGAGTCCATCCTACAGCTCCTTTTTATTTTTTTCCCTACCAACCTCTAGTGCAGTCTGTCTTTTTTTTTTTTTGGGGACTGGCAGCCAGCATAAACTTTTATACGCAAATTTAATTTTATCGTTTATTGGAAAATTCTGCGCGTGCGAATCCAATTTCCCATCCCTTTCAACCCTGCCAGGCGTTTTTTTTTCGGAATTTTATTTTAGTTGGTTTGAAAGTTAAAAATTTATTATTGTTGTGCGGGGGGTGAAATTGTTGTGTGAGCGGTATTTTTTGCGTGGAATTTTTAGGGGAAAAGTTTGACAAACAAAAAGTTGATGGATAAGTAAGGAATTAGAATCAAAGGAGCTTTAAAATGGTAAAAACTAAATGGAATTGAGGGTGATTTTATTTACAATTGGGTTAGGTTAGGTTAAATATTCAGCTTTTTTATCTGTTCTAAAATTTAGTTTCTATTTTTTAAGAGCTCTTTTCATTTATTCTTAAAAATGTCTCATTTACCTAGACATTTTTTATAAATATCCCTTAAAAATAAACCATTGTCTCTCTTGCTCTTCCCTTAAATCTTATATGTGGCATCTTGGCCAAGTTGGTAGCAAAACAGTGGTGAGAAGTCGGGGAGCGGCACTTAAAATTCAAGTTCAATAGTCGCTGAAGGGACGCGATGACGATGGCGACGGACGTGTCTGCGCAGCATGTGGCGCGTTCTAAGAACTTGCAACAGTTTGCCGACCGCTCCAGGAGCTGCCTAGGGAGTAGCATTATTTTTAGGAAAAGCTTGTGACATTTTAAAGAAATTTTAAGAATATAAATTCGTTGAATTTAATTTTTTAAATTAAAAAAAAATACTGTTACTAATGTCATTAATACCTGTTATTATTTATTTTCCCTTGAAGGGTATTCAATTCTTCGTTTCCTGAACTTGATTATCCTTTCCTGCTGTTGTTGCTGTTGCTTGTTGCTCTTGGCCACCTTGGCACGAATGTCAACTGCACGAAAATGTTGCTGCAACATTGTCGTTGTTGTTGCAGCTACTGTACTTGCAACTGTTGCCATTGCTGCCTGCTGCTTTTGGCCCATTCTCCTGCCGCTTCTGTTGGCTATTTTTATTTTTTTTTTCTGTTTTTGTTCTATTGATCGTTAGGCGGTTGCATCTGCAGTTGCTGCTGCTGCTGGTGGTTGTTGCTGCTCTTTGGGGTCCCTGGTGATAGCATTTTGCTCCTTGGCTTGTCAAAAGACAACAGCAAGGCTCCTTGTTGTTGTTGCTACTGCTGCTGAAAAGGTTAACAACATTTTCGTTCGTGCCGCATCTTGATGTTGCTTCCTGTTGCATTTGTTGCTGCCGTTTGCCTTTTTAATTAGCAACTTTTGGGACTCGCGAGCGTCCCAAAGCGATGCAGCTGCCTCGCCGCCGCTTCCTTTGCTCGACTCTGTTGCATTAAGTATGCAGTCTTTGGTCTTCACTCTTCAGTGTTTTTGGTCTTTGGACTGGCTCCATCTTCGGTTTCCACCGACTTGTTGTTCTTGCATTTAATTAAATGCTCATAAGCATGTGACCAGCACCGAAATGGGGGAAACCTTTTTGGCCTTCGGTTCGGGCCAAAGCAAAGTCATTGTCTCTGTGGGATCACTTAAGGGGAAGCACACAAAAATAGAAGGGAATAGATAATGTAAATGGGTATGAGATATAGGGATGATGTGCCAGAAGAATCTTTTGTTGGTATATATCCTTTTGGAGCCCGAAGTTTATGGTATTATTATTTCAGAAAGTGAAAATTCTTTTTCAAATTATAACTTCTGTATATTATATCTTGTAAGTTTTTGTATTCTTATTATTATATTTTTATATTTATTTTCTATCTCTTTACATACTTTAAAATTCTAACTCCTGGTCTTGCCTTTGAAAACCCTTATACTTTGACAGCCGCGTCGTGCAATTGTCACATCAACGGCCCGATCGTAGCCAGAACAGAACTATTTAATGTCACTTTGGCACTTCCTTAAAAGTCAAGAGAGATCTGCCATTCCCGTTCCCGTACCGTTGTCAGAGGTCTTGTCGCCTTGTCGCTTCATCGCCGACAAAAATATTTTGCCTCGTTTGGTCTTCTTCTAGTGCCTTTTTTTTTTGTGAGCTAAGAATTTCTAATTAGTGGCGCCATATTGTTGCACTGGCCAATACATGGCCCCCCCCTTCCCCGTGGCATCCTTCCTGCCACCCTTGCACAACAAATGGCCAGCAATCACAGGCTCCTCTAACTGTTTGCCGATGTTGCTGGACAGTGGGATGAATGTGGAATGAAAAAGGGTATTAAATTTAGGAGTTTTGGAACTGTTTTAAAAATTAATAAATGTTTAAAGGTGTATCAAAATGTTTAACAATTTTATAGATTTTTTTCTTATATATGAATTCTTTTTTCGAAGATATTAAATGAAATAAAAAAAAAACCTTACCTAGGTTAGAGGCAAGTGACGATAGCAAAATCAAATAAACAAAGCGATAAGCAAAAAATATTTTAAATTAAATTACTTTATCTAAACCTTTAAAGTTAAACCTTTATTTTTATAAAATCCTTTAAAGTTTTTATTGTTATACCCTTGCAGGGTATTATAATTTCAGTCAGAAGTTTGCAACGCAGTGAAGGAGACGTTTCCGACCCTATAAAGTATATATATTCTTGATCAGCATCAACAGCCGAGTCGATCTAGCCATGTCCGTCTGTCCGTCTGTCTGTCTGTCCGTCTGTCCGTCTGTCTGTCTGTCCGTCTGTCCGTCTGTCTGTCTGTCTGTTTCTACGCAAACTAGTCCCTCAGTTTTAAAGCTATCTGAATGAAACTTTGCATATAGTCTTCTATATGCTCTCACTGCTATATATGTCGGAACGGGCCGGATCGGACGACTATATCATATAGCTGCCATACAAATGTTTGATAAATTTTTAGAAAAAAAAGTATAACTTGGCTGTTTTTCAATATTTTTGCATCATTTTTGAGATATAGCCATTTTATATTATTCCAGAATTTTGGTAAAAATTTTATGAAAATCGGACGACTATATGATATAGCTGCCATAGGAACGATCGAGAAATTAATAGAAATAAAATTATAGCTTCGTTGTTTTTCAACGCATTTTTATTTACTCTGAGATATACGTTTTTTTTATTATTCTAGAATTTTGGTATAAATTTCATAAAAATCGGACAACTATATCTTATAGCTGCCATAGAAGCGATCGGTAAATGTATAAAATATATAAAGCTGAGAATGTAAAACTGTAACTGTCAAACTGTAAACATAATAAGTATAGGTAAAATGTAATGAAACTCTGTTTTGTGAGTGTTTTCAGCATTTAAATCTATAAAATAAACATCAAAACCAATCTGCAAGGGTATACAAACTTCGGCGTGCCGAAGTTAGCTTCCTTTCTTGTTTTATTATTAATTTTTATTTATCATCCCCACTGTGCTCCGCCGAAAGAGATGGCACCATCTCTCGCTAGTCGCCATCGAAGACTTGTTTGCTGCCTTAATTCGACGCAAATAATTTACGAAGAAAGAGACGGACGGGGCTCTGCCTGCACTCCTTCGACTCCTTCGTCCGCCGCCTGCTAATTACGTTAAGCATTCGACGTGACACGCCTCCCCACCCTCCCCCTTTGGCGCCTTTCGCTCTCCTCTGGCGAAAATCTGTTATTTTGGTGTTAATTACATGGCATTTTGTTTTCAAAGTTGCTGCGTGAAGTTTACGGTTATGTGCGATGTAAGACAATGGCTGTAAAGCTTTGAAGCGAAAACTATTAGAGGAGACTGTAATTAATTATATTGAGTAGCTGTAGGGTTTATGTTGCACTTAGTAAACTATTAAAGAGGAGGGCTTTAAATCTTTTATAGACTTCTAACTTTCATAGGGCTTAAATATTTATGATTTCATAACTCCCACGTTTTTATTATTGTATTCTATTTACTGAAATCATTTTCATAAAGGCTCAGAAATCGAAATCGTTTTTTGGCAATCAACATTTTTATGAACTTTTGGTTTTTTTATTTTGTGGGGCCGCCTCTTTCATTCGCTTCTCCTTTGGCAACTCAAAGTCTCAGCTCATAAATCTCGCGTGCTGCAAATCTCTCATTTCATTTGATTTCGTTTTGTATATAAAGCTATAACAACAGCACCCCGATATCCCCCCTTCCAGTTCCCTTTGTGTTGTTGTATTTTCGCTATCAACTGGCGCAGATCGAAAAGAGGAAGAAAACCTTTTGCATTTCCAAGTCCCGAGTCCGAGTTCCAGTCCCTTAAGTCCGGAACCCGACCCCTCCTCCACTACTCCAGCATCTCGCCATCATCATCATCATGAGCTGCTTGATGTTTTGACCCTTTTCAAGATGTTGTCTTCATTGCGTGTCTTCTGTTGTCTGGATTTGTCTTGAACTTAGAGTAGAAATAAGGAAGCAGAAGCAACAAAGGCTGGAGCAGCAGCAGCCACAATAATGCCGGCTCTTTTTTTAGGGAGCCAAAAAATCGCGATAATAATATTTATTTGCTGTTTGCTTGGGGTATTGGGCAGAGGGCGCTAAGCGTGCTTCATAATTTATTATTTATTTTCGCTTTTTATGGAGCACGAAAGGCAAACAATCAAGGAACAATCAGAGGAATCAAGTTAAATGTGGAAAAATGGTTTTGAAAAAAATATAATAATAATAGTAAAGGGAATTGCTGGAACGTGACTGGTATGGGATCTTACTTTAATTGTGTTTTTTATAATTATTTAATTAATAAATGCTTTAATATCCTTAAGAGTTTTGAATATACAAGAAATTTAAATAATACTTTCACAGCTTTAAAAAATATTTGGGGTTAATATCTTTTAATAATAATATTATTAATAGAATTTTGTATGTAGAATTTATGTTAACCATTTTGCAGTCTAACTTTTGACTCCTTTTTAGGGCATTTAAAAAAAACTTGTAATATCTGTAGTATCACCACTGTAACTCCCCATCTTTCTCTCTCCCCCTTATTCCCTCCTTTCTCTTACAGTTTGAATCCAACTGAGCTGTCAGTCCACCCCCTCCCTCTCCCTCGCACCTGCATTAAATACCTCAATGTAATTAACATTACACCCAATTAACATTTTCTGCGGCTGCTAAACTCTGTTTAACTGTTAAACGCTGTTCGAATGTTAAACACGCAGCAGCTGCTGCGTTACTGCTGCTGCTTCAGCTACTGCAATTGCAATTGCTAGTTGCAAGTTGCAAGTTGCCACCGACAAAGTCAATAAACGCGTTTATTGTCTTAGCCGCTCCGCCCCCCTTTTCCTCAGATTGCCTCCCTTGTGTACATTGTCTGTGTTGGTGCCAAGAAAAATGTTGCTGTCGCGCCAACATTTTGCCATTGTCTCCCGTCTCTGTCTGCCAGTAGCTGCTGCAGCTCTTCCATGGTTCTTGTGCCAACTTTTGTCCATTTTAAGGCAGCTGGAATGTTGCTTTCTTGTAAATTGTTTAAATAAAATACAAATACAACAACAGGCGAGCGAGAACAAGAAGAGCTAGCTGCTACCCATCTTTCTCTCTTTTCCTATCTCCACCGAAGGGGGGGCTGCTCTCCTATTTGACTTTGTTGTTGTTGTTGTTCTCCTCTTGGAGCACCAATCAAACAAAAAGTGGGAGAGCGCATTATTTGCCTTGCTCCTTATGGGCTTAACCCATGTTTATTGTTGTTGTTGTTGTTGCTGGGATGATGGGTGCGGAAATGTTGCACCTGCTGTTAAAAATGCTAACAGCGTGGGGGATTAACATTTACAGCATGGGGGCCCCCATAATCGTGGGCAATGTTAACGGGAAACTGTTGAGCTAAATGCATCTAATCGGAAGATTGCTATTTCTTATTAGGAATTTCATAAACGGTGAACATTTTATGAGGGAAATATAAGAATTGTGGGTTATAAAAGATTAAAAAAAAGAGATTTATTCATTTTTATTTCAATTAAATTTAGTTAGTCTATATTTAATTATATTCATCCTTTTGTAAAGGGTCTGCTCTCTCTTTTTTCATCCAATCATAGTACCTTATAGAGAGTCTCCTTCCTACTGGATTCTGATTGGTATGCAAATGTTTAATGATTATTTATTAGCTCTCAAGTCCTTCTTAACTATGTATAGCTTATGTTAACTGAATATGTATTAAAAATTAAAATGCATTCAATTATTAAATTTTGCTACTACAAAGGTACTATCATAGAAAGACCCCTTATGGGCACGTGCTGCCCACAGGGACATTACTAAGTACACTCATATGTACATACATGTACCTAGAAAACCCTTCTAATTCACATTCTCATCTGGCGCAGAGATAAAGTTGCTGCTGCTTTAATTAGAATTCCGAATTCCGTTTCAAAGGAAGTTGGCGCTTGTGCAGACAGTATTAATATTTATGGTCTAGTCTGGAGCGATGATGGATCACACGAGCGACGAATGCCTGATGAGCTGCAGTCGCCGACAATCTCGAAGGCCCCAATCTCTACACACATCTTCTGCTGGCTTGTTGTGCCACGTTCCAAGCCAAGTGCACGCAATCTTTCAGTTGTCGGAGGTCATTCCTGGGAAGAACATTATCTAATGATGATGACGATGATGATGGTGGTGGTGATGGTGCCCACGATGGGGGATGATGATAATGCCTTTTCCACATAAAATCGCATCGCAGAAAATCTCTTCTCAGGCTAATATCCTCGCCTTCCAAACCAAAAGGCTAACCCATAATTTATGTGCCTCAAATTCAATTTTCATTCAGTAGAAATTGCTTAAAAATTCCCTGGGTGGTCGGTTGGTTGGTCGGTTGGGTCGCTCCCTTGAACCCAAGGAAGTTAAAAACTTGAACCAGAGCCAAATGTAGAGGAGTCTGTCTGGGATTGGGAGGACCTTAGAAGAAGTTTTTATTGTTTTTGGGTTTGTTTTATGCTTTTGTTTTGCCGCACTTCTTGGGACTCCATGGCGGATGAGTCATATATCCTGGGAGGGCTAATATCGCTGTCTGTTAATGGTACAGTGGCTGGAATCTTCTTAAATTATAAATAAGGTTTAATAAGAAATTAATTAATCCATAATATATTTTTAAATATTTATTTGTAATTTTAAAAAAAATCTTTAAAAACTATTCCAAGGGAAGTCCTTAATAGAAACTTGTATTACAATTTATCATGTTTTTTTTTAACAAAAAGTAATTTTTCAATACCTTATTTTAAATATCTAGTTTATTTATATAAAACAAATTTAATATAGATTTATTTAAATAACCATTAAAAAAGATTTTAGTTCATATACTCCACTTTCCAGTGTAGTTGCCTTAATGCACATTTGAGTCTCTCTTTTAGCCTGGCCAAAATATGCTCTCAAAAGGGCCCACACACGTAGTTTGGAATCCTCTTCCGCCTGCCAGTCAGTCAGTCAGTCAGTCAGTCATTCAGTCACTCTGTCCTCGGCTAACCCCTTCCGTCATTCAGTCATTCAGTCAGTAGCGCCATTCCGCCAGTCACTCATAAATTTAAACGCCCGGCGCCAGATCTTTTCCTTTCTTTTCATTTTTATTTTTTACTTTTTTGTTGCTTCCCCTTTTACTTTTTGCAGTGCGTGAATTTCACACCTTTTTCCACAGTTGTTGGTTTCCCTTTTTTTTTGTCGCTGTTAGTTGCGGGTGAAGTTAGATGGTGGGAGGAAGGGGGTTGAGGGGAAGACCGACAAAATTTCAATAAAACGCAGACGTCAACGGAAAGAGTTGGATGACTAATGCACTGCTGCAGTATGTGTAGGTGCACTGAAAGAAATAGGAAATTAAAAAAAATTAAAATTTAAATTAAATTATTATATTATTATTCTTATTATCGAACTGTGAAATGTTGCCAGTATTTATTCAATCAAAAACCCGATAGTTCAGTAAGGTAAACCCATAGCAACTGAACTTTACAATCATATTTACACACTTTAAAATATTTTTTAGATAAATTTTCCTAAAATGTATTAGAAAATTCCTTAAAATCCCCTTCAACTCGTACCCCTCTTTTTCTGCCAGTGTATATTCTGAAGTGCAGTTTTGCTACGAATCTGTTTCCCAGGCTACGCAATTTTGCATTTTTATGTCGTTCACTTTACGCTCTTTGAGCTTGAGCTCTCAGTTAATGGTCATTTATATGTGAGCTCTGGTTTTTGCTTTGCCTTTTTTCCAAATCAGTCAAAAAACGTTGGTTCTGCTAATGCGAGTGCAGTTCCAGGAATTCTGAGCCAGGGACCAAGCGACACTTGGTCCCGACACCCCCGACACGGTTTGCTTTTTAGTTTTCCCTTTTTTCAGATTTTTTTTTAGTTTTTTTTAGACCAGCATACACTGCTCAGGTTTCAGTTTCAAGTTTTTATTATGGCTTGCAATACTTTAGTTTTTGTGTTCTTTTATTTTTGTGAATTGGATTTTTGTTTTTATTTTTCTTATATTTTTTTTTTGTCTGCCTTTGGCCAGTGCCTTTTGTTGGGCTTAGCACGAACTGCATTTAATGGCAAGGAGGAAGGTCTCCCACTGCTGTTACTGCTCCTCCTACTCCTCCGATTTTCATTGTAAATGAAGTGTCAAAGACTTTAAATAGCTTTTGATGCTACTGGGTGAATGGAGCTGTTCTTTCCCAGAGCTCAGCGCATGAATCTCCAGGCGAGAGCTGCCCTTTGTTGCTGGGATTTTGCATTTAGTGGGAAATGCAATTAGCTGGGGATATAGACGAGAGGTTTCTAAGTAATTGTAAAGGGGGAAATATGCCTGAAGGGGGCTACTTTGTTGAGGGTAAATGTTTGCCGAACAATTGCTAAAAACCAATTAGCAAATGGGAAGTGTTTGTGAAATATCTATAAACCAATAGTTTAACATTGTCTTTACTGATTTTGATGACAGTTAAAATTCATAACTGATACTAAATGATTTTGTTACATCTATAAAAGCTATTTTAAAAAGTTGAATTCTTTATTTTATTGTTCGCCTTGAGCATCCATCAAAACTTAACTCCTTCCCATCATATTTCGGCTTCACTTCATCTTTTCCCCTGTTTGCCTTTGTTCTTATTGTTAATTTTTGTTTGTCAAATATTTTTAAAGTTGATTTTTTGGCGAAGCTTCCTTCACAGGTTGCTCTTCGTGCTTCAGACTTTAGACCGACTGACGACTGCTGATGGCTCACAGAAAATAAAACAAAAAATAAAACAAATAAAATAAAACAAGAACAAAAACATGAGATTTTTTACCTTTGCAGCTTGTTAATGCTGCTGCTGTTGATGTTCTCTTGTTGGACACTTGAAACCGGCAGCTGTCGCACTTCACTTCACTTTGCAATATGAATACCCTTCTCTCCAGGTCATCTCCTTCTTTTAAAACACACATATTTCCCCCTATAAGTAAGCCCATATGCATATTAAATGCTTTATAAAAAAGCTTCCGTATAGCCTTTTTGCAAATATTTACAGTTGGCTTTTATTTAATTACGCCAAAGACAATATAAAAAAAAGTGTGTGATAAAAAAGTAAACTGATAGCGTGGAAGCTTGAAGCTGATGCACTGGGGGAAATAGTAATAAAATTATAAAAATAATAATAATATGGAATATAATTAAAAATATATATATGTATTTATTAAAAAATAATTTCAAAATATAACATTGGTTATAAGGAAGGCTTGTAAAATATGTCTTAAAAATAGTTTTCCACAAAATATTCTTTCTTATTTAAAAGAATTATTTAATATAGCTTTCATGTCAAACTTTTATATATAAGTTTCTTTCAGTGTTGTGGCTCCCAAACTGTGCTTGAGCTTGTTCTTTTTTTTTCTGCCTCGTCGTTGTTGTCATTTGTGATGTATTGTGTGTTGAGCTTCGCCTGACACTGCGGTAGGTTGTTTGGCTTTTCAGATATATGAACTTATATTCGTATATATATTTTGGTTCTTTTTTTTATTATTTTTATTTTGGCCATCTGTCGTGCTCAAGTGGAATTTTTGTGGGCTGATGATGACGATGATGATGAGGAGGAAAAGGTGGAACTGCAACAGGGAAGCGTGTGAATGAATTCCTGTTATTCTCTGCTGCGGTTTTGTGGTTAGAACAGAAGCACTTTTGGTTTTGGTTCTTGGCTTATGGCTAAGTGGGGAAAACGAAGGCCTTAAATACTAAATACATACTATGTAGCTACTATGAGATAACGAAAGTTTGTGGTTAAATTTTTGGGTCTGTCAGGGGATTGGAATGCCATGAATGCTTTTTGGCACATTTATTGCCAAATTTTATCAAAACCGCAATTTTTGTTATCATTAAACGATAGGTTATCGCAAAAATTTCAGTACTTTCAGAAGCAAAAGATAAGTAAAGTTATTAATCAATAGTTTGTCAACATTTTTGGCAACTTTTTGATGAAAGTAATTGCTACTTTTTCATATTTATTATTAGTTTATACAGATATAGATTTTTAATGAGGATTTTCTAAGTAAAAAAATATTAGAAGAAATATGTTTAAGAAGAAAAATTATATTTTAATTGTTTTAGATCTTATAAATTAAAAAAAAAAATGTAATTAAATACCTCTTCGTCTTAAATCGAAATCTATCTACCTCTTAATGTCTCAAAGGACTCCCTAATAGCAGTCATTAATCTCGGAAAAACCCAACTTTATTTATTTGTTGTATATTAAAGACTTTTTTTCAAATCTAGCCAGCAATCATTGCCTTTATATTTTTTTTCTGCTGGAAGTACCTTTGCTGCCATCCATATCCTACCAATTGATCAAGCAAATAGTTAAAGCTCGCAGCTCCCAATCTGCATCGGGCCCTAAACTGCGGCCCAACCCAATGTCGATATTTTCCCGCTTTTCCTTTTTCACTCGCTTCCCTTTGGTATTATTATTTTTTTTCTTCTTTCCTTCCAGCTGCTGATCAATCGTACAATTGAGTAAAATCCTACTTTATTTGCAGGAAGGCAGCAGCAGCAACATCGCCTGTTGCCAGTTGCACGTTGCACGTTGCCCGTTTGCCTGTTGCATGCGGCAAAGCTGCAGAGAGTAGAGTCCCCGTCCAGGGCTTTTGTTGTTTTAATGGCTTTCGCTAACATAAAAACCATTAAGATAACATTTTTATAGGATTTCAATGGCAGTCACGGCAGGAGCAGCAGCAGTCGCAGCAGCAGCAGCAACAAAGAAGCTTTTGCCCTGGCATTGCCTGTTTTTTATGGCCAACTCGGGCTCGGCTGGCTGCAGTGCAACTTGTGCCGCTGCCACAAGCCAAACACCAAATGTCATTGACTATCAATAGAAGATGCTGCTGCACTGCTGCTCTAGAGTCCGCAGCCAGATTCAGGCTAAGAGCCGGGCCCAAAGCCCGGCCCAATCCCTCCCTGCGATTGGCAACAGGTTGGGTATAAGCCCATGGCCTTTGTTTCTGGCCCTACGCGCGCTCTGTGCGCTTATTAAACACAATATTTGTTGCAAGTCGCAAGTTGCAAGTTGCTGCTGCTGCTGCTGTGCCTGCTGCTTCACCATTGCGACCATAAAGCGCGATTTATTTTTGTTGATTTTTTGCGTGCTCCGCACCGCTTTGCCGGTTGCTTACACAAGGAAAAATATTAAAAATTTTATTAGGATTTTTATTAACTAATTTGTTAATGAGTTTAAATTTTTTATATTTCTTTAGAGGGTTTTTATAGGAGAAAAACAAGTTTTTATTAACCAAAAACCGTACTTTTTATACCTTTTTGATAATAGAGACTTTCTCAAGTTTAACAAAATATTATTATTTTCATTTATTTAATATTTTCTCCGAGTGCCTAAGGTAGTGTGAGTGGTTGGGGGGTCTTTTTCTACCCAAAAGGGATTTTTCTCATTTTTTACGTAGCTCATTTTTTCTTGTTTAGCTCTCACTTCCTACTTCCAGGTTTTTATTTTTTTTTTTCGGGGACCCAACCCTCTTAGTCGAAATACTCGGCCAGAGTCACACTTTTTCAGTCCATTTTGTAGCCAGGGCCAAAGGAGCAGGAGTGCTTCGCGAAATCCACCATCCACAATCCCCAATTCCCCAATCTCAATGCCACTCGATGATGCACTACGGATGCAGTCACTGCCACTGACTTTGGTGGCGGTAGACAGTGGGTGGGAAAGGGTTTTCTGGTTAATATTTACTGAAGGGTTTATTTTTGGGAATTTTTTTTATTTTTTAAATCAGGAAAAATTTTTATTAAATAGGATATATTTCGAAATTTAAGTTCTAAAGTTGTTTATAAATTATTAAATTAAGTCTTTACTTGAGGGAATTTTGTAAAGGTCACGAAACTTAGCTATATTAATTTATTTCTTTTATCTAAAAATTAAAACAAATACAAAGCTAGACAAAATAGATATCAATACCTTCCTAATTGATCAAATTATCAAATGGTAAAGGGTTTTATTTGTTATAAAACTAATGATTTTATAATTCAATAAGGTTATTTAAAAAAAAAAATGTTGTTTTACTCAATTCTCAAAATGTTCCGCTAATTTAAAAACAATAACCACAGTGCAAGCACTTCCACACACTTTCAACAAATCGCTTCGCATTCTTTTGTTTTTATTTATTTATTTTCTTTGTTTTCGTTTCGCCATCTATCTGTATCTCTAATGCCCGGCAATTGTTGCCACTTCTTCCTGCGAGTTGGGCAACGCTTTTCATTTCTTTTATACATATATATTTTTTTCTATTTTGTTTTTGGGGAGTTAGAGTGCTATGGCATATCCCTCCGGTTCATTGTCCATTATGCAGCATTATGTGATGCAGCTGCCTTGAAATACTTGGCTGCCCTTTTTGCATTGGCAAGCAGCAGCAGCAGCAACAAAAACACATAAATTGCATTTGTCGGTTTGTTGTCGTTTTCATAAATAAGATAAAGATAAACGACCAAGTTGCATATTATTTGTAATTGCATTTCTTCTACTCGCGATGCTGCCTGGATCTCCAACCAACAAGACTGCCGGCCATTGATATGGCACTGCGAAATGTTTTCCAGCATTCTGAATTTATTATTGACCAGCGCGAATCTCTAATGGGGCAGCAACAGGCAGCATCAGCAGGAGGAGGAGGATGAGGAGGAGGAACAGCAGCAAATATCTTTAATAAGATCCGTGGATGGAAAGCGAATGGAGGAAATAGTTGCTTGATGGGATGTGAATTCAAGAGACGGGATATAGAAGTCTCCAGTGTATCAATTAGCAAAGCAAATTACTTATTATCTGTCGTCGTACATATTAAAGGAAAAAGCTATTACAAGTATATATATATATCTCTTTTAAAATGTATCATAATAAATTATATTTATACCTTAAACTTCTTAAAAAAATATATGTTTCTATTATTAGATTTATAATCTCAACTTCTGGGTTTATATAAATTTCTTTTTCCTTAAAAAAAAACGCAAAACATTATTAGATTTTTAAAATATATATTTACCCATTTTAAGGTGTATATAAACCTTTTAAAAATTGTATTATCTACCTCTGTATTTTTCCCAAAAATACCAATTTTTCATTTCTTTCAAATCCTTCTAATTTATAGTTCCCCATCCTTGGCTATATTTCTTCTCTTCGTTATATTTTTACACAAAAAATATACAATTTAAAAGCAATTCCATTTTATTGACTCTTTATCTAAGCCAATGCAGACTATAAATCTCGTATTCATTTGAGGGAATATTTTTTTTGTAGCTTGGAACAATTTTTGCATAGGGCTGAGTCAACCGAATCAACAATTTGTTGGCTTTCCTCGATCCACGGACGTTGGGCGATAACAAAAGGCAGCAAATATAAACCAGCTACACCTAGTCTCTTGGTTATATATGAATATACATATATAGTATATGCCGTTCATATAGCAATGAAAACAATCAGGCAATCCTACCAATATTGCAGACACTGAATGGTTACTCTTTGAATTGTTAAAAGTATGCTCGATTTTTTAAAGATTTTTTGTAGCTGGGGAAATATTTATTTTAATTTTTAGGAATATAAAAGATATAATGAATTTAATTAATAAATATATTTCTTAAATGAATATAACTTTTTTTTAAATTTTTCTGAAGAGCTTAAAATAATTAGTATATTATTATAAAGACTTGCTTTTATAGAGCTAAATATCAAACTTAAATCTTACATGAACTGTCTTATATTTTTAATTTTTCCTTTTAAAATACTTGTGTCATCATACAAATTACTAAAAACTGTTTTCCAAGTCCCATGTTGTTCCCAGAATTTTTTCCAGAGCAATTCCCATTCGGTTTCCCTTGGTTTCTTAGGTTTCTCTTCCATTTTTTGCAAACAGTTTGCAAAATGCCTTTTGTTGACTTGACTGAGTGGAGTTGTGTCCGTTCGGTTTTCAGTGTTCAGTGTTCCAGTGTTCGGTGTTCTGTGTGTTTTTGTATATTTACCACGTTGTTGTGGACTCTCTCAGCGTTTTAGCGTAGGCTAAAACAACAACAGGAACAAGGGCGACAAGAATCGACGGCGCCGTTGCCGCTTTATTATGAATTATGGCCACGTTGACAGTTTAGGACCAGACGAGGGCGTGGAAAACTTGACAGATGCGCACACAGAATCCAGAGAATGGGTATCCAAACTGCAATACTATACACAAAGTCATATATATAAACATATATATGTATATCCCAGAGAACAGCAGAAAATCTTGGCAAATAAAGACCTATTCTTGGTATCGGCCAAGAGCCCTGTCATGGCTCAACTTCTTATTAATAATGTGATAAAACTGTCAGACAACCAACTGTGGGCCCCAAGATATTTCCATTGGCTGCCTTTTGTGTGTAAACTCTCGCAATCCATTCCACTAAATTAAGCAATTAATTTACCATTTATATAAGCCGACAACTACAACTTCAACTATAAATTATTATTTTTTTTTTTTGAATATGTATCCCCCTGAGATTAGGCCAAAAATAAAGAGTTATGCCCGCTGCTGTCACAGCGAATTATGATGGCTAACAAAAAAAAAATGAGGAAAAAGAAAAATATGTATATATTCAAACATTTTTCATAACAAAATTGGTAACTTTAAAATCAGTCAATTATGTCCCAAGCATTTCTGTGAGCTAACCGATTGTGACTGGCGACGCATGGCAGATAAAGGAAATTGAAAGTGATTCAGAAGGGGATTAAAGGGTTTATCTTGGAAATATTTAGAAAATTAGATGAAGTCTCAAGGAAATAAATATTTATAAAATATAACTAAATGTCAGACTTGTTTGAGATGTGTTTAAGATAAGTTAGAATTCACTTAGCTTTTCGTAAAATTTAATAAATATTTATTTTAATATTATACTTTATTAAACCTGTTCTTTTCTTTCTCTTTCATTCCAGGTGAGCTAAGAATCCCTTTCTGTAAGCATTATATGTCTTTCTATAACCCTTTGAACATAAATCATATTGGGGTAAGTCTGATGACCTCCAAAGTCATTAGTTCGTTTTTACTCTCCTTTCGCTTCCTAATTACATTCGGCTCAGAAAAATATTAAATGCAATTTCATTCTCATCATTTCCGAGATGAAAACACTGTGTTTTTCCCCTCCGAACAGCTTCTGTGTCTCACTAACCGAAAAAAAACCTAATTGAAATTACGTAACGTTCATTGACTTTAGAAAATTTCTCGGTTAACTTTTTAGGGTACAAAAACCTTTTGTGCACATATTTATTTGTGGTCACCGACTTGTCTTGGATTTTTTTTCACTTTTTATTATTAGCTGGACCTCGTATTAGGCGGCTCTTTGTCCAGAGAGGAGCCGGGGCCAAGACCTGTAATGTAATCGCATTAGCGAGGCTTTACTGCCGTCTTCTGGCCAATGCCAAATTAGCCATGAATGAGCCAATGGAAGTGAGAGAGAGAGAAAAAAAAGAGCCTGACTACGAAAAAATAGATTTCATTTAGACACGATCATTGCCCATAATAATATGAAGAATATCTGGAAATTAAGAACGATCTACGTAATGACAGTGGACAAGAACTTGATGGCTGAGCAAAATATAAGCTGATAAGAGTCAGGAAGCCAGAAGAATTGACAACAAGACTGGGGGGTATAGAGATTTGGGGAAGATGGGAACACTGAGAAGACAGTAGTCACTAACATAAATCGTGGAAGAAAGTGGAAGAGACCAAATTAGAGGGAGGGTCTAAGATGAGTAAATAATTTGAATTTTTTACTTTGATGCATTTTTTTTATTACCAAATCATTTTTAATGAAAAGAAGACATGGTTAATTACATTTCCTAATAGTGTACATTTTTATAAATATTGATTAACTTTATTAAAAAACAAGAAAGGAAGCTAACTTCGGCACGCCGAAGTTTGTATACCCTTGCAGATTGGTTTTCATATTTATATTATAAATTATAATGCCGAAAACAGACACTAAACAGAGTTTCATTAAATTTTACCTATACTTATTATGTTTACAGTTTAACAGTTACAGTTTTACATTCCCAGCTTTATATATTTTATACATTTACCGATCGCTTCTATGACAGCTATAAGATATAGTTGTCCGATTTTTATAAAATTTATACCAAATGTCTATAATAATAATTAAAGCTCATATCTCGTAGATGAAAATACGTTAAAAAACAACGAAGTTATAATTTTTTCTATTACTTTCCCTATCGTTCCTATGGCAGCTATAAGATATAGTCGTCCGATTTTCATAAAATTTATACCAAAATTTTGAAATAATACCAGAAGCTCATGTGTCAAAGTAGATTAAAATACGTTGAAAAACAACGAAGTTATAATTTTTTTCGATTAATTTACCGATCGTTCCTATGGCAGCTATAAGATATAGTGGTCAGATTTTCATAAAATTTTTACCAAAATTATGGAATAATAAAAAAAGGCTTCATCCCAAAAATGGTGGAATAATATTGAAAAACAGCCAAGTTATAATTTTATTTCCAAAAATTTATCGAACATTTGTATGGCAGCTATATGATATAGTCGTCCGATCCGGCCCATTCCGACATATATAGCAGTGAGAGTATATAGAAGACTATATGCAAAGTTTCATTCAGATAGCTTTAAAACTGAGGGACTAGTTTGCGTAGAAACGGACAGACGGACAGACGGACAGACGGACAGACGGACATGGCTAGATCGACTCGGCTGTTGATGCTGATCAAGAATATATATACTTTATAGGGTCGGAAACGTCTCCTTCACTGCGTTGCAAACTTCTGACTGAAATTATAATACCCTGCAAGGGTATAATTAAATCAAACCTTTAAAAAGGGTTTTATAATTGTCAGAAAAATATGTATCTTATCAAACCATTTTTCCACCTTAAAACTCAATTATTTATTCCAAAATTATTCCCAATCTTTTAATAATTTATCAACTCTAATTAAACCATTGAACTCTTTAAGGCCTAGAACTCGGCAAAAAGAACAACAAAATCCCAAATGGAAATTCAATAATAATCGACATAAATATCTGAATAAATGAGAAAATAAAGTAAATAAAGTAAATCAACCGAATAAAGTGAAGTGAACGAGAAATCTCAATGAGTGCTGAAGGTCAGAATGCTTTAGGCATTCCAAAAACGAAACGAAACCGAGAACGAAATTGAAATTGGAAGTAAAGAAGTGGGAATCGAAATTGTATCGATTGTTTGGCGGCTGTCGCCAATGAATTCTTTAACCTCTCAACGCAATTAAATGCCAATTGAAATACGCGGCGGCTTATAAATTGAAATTAATGATTGGAAAGAATCTTAAATAATTTATTTTAATTGTGTGACAAATTTGAGCAAGCTCTTTTGATTAATTTTCTTCTTTTTATTGATTTGCGCTGGCTAATCTTTATTTTTTCTCGGGCTCCCTGCCATCCCGAGATTCCATAATTTTTGTATTTTTAAAGCGATGATGTTGGCTAATGTTTTCTCTCTCTCCCAATTCGCTTATACTTTTATTTATTTTATTTTTTTTTTCCTTTTTTTCTCGCAGTTCAATGATCGCATTTAATGATTTTTGTATGCGAAAATAAGTAGATTTGGTACTCTATAGATGGGGATCGCACTCAAGTCTCGTCTGGCTTTCTTTTGTTTGGTTTTCGTTTGGGTTTTCGGTTTTCGGTTTTGTTTCCCTTTTGTTCGACTTCTTTTTAATTTTTTTTTTGCTCTTAATTTTTAAAAATATGCTACAGAAAATTCGTGAAATGTTTTTTCTATGAGGAGTTGGAGGAGGAGTACAAGATATCCGAATATAAAGTACTTTTTGCGGTCCATTCCACTTCAAGTCGAGTGGCAATTGGCACAAGGCACAAGGCACAATTGTTGACTCTTGAAATATGGCAGCATTATGTTATGTAATCAAGAATTGGCCAAAAAGATGTGTGGGGGATAATAAGTGGATTACATTTTGATTATCTCTTTGGCGACAAATTGTCGGGGCACTTGAAGAAATGAGTTATTAGATCAATTAATGATTTTATTTATTTTAATTTCATGAGTTTTAATTAAAAATCAACTAAGGGAATAAATACGAATTATTAGACCATTATTAGTACAAGGAAATAAGCATAATATTTCTTATTTTATTCTAATATATTTTAAATATTATATTTAATATTTAAATATTCGCTAAAAAATTGTTCTTTGTTTTCTAAACAAAGTTTTAAGTCTGACAAGAATATATAACCATAAAAAAATTAAGAAACATTTCAGAAATATATTTATTTGTCAATTTTCAACCTCATAGGCATAGAATCCAACACAATGCTAATAAAGCTCCCTTGTTTCGGCTTGAAATTTTTTTTAAACAAAATCTTCAACCAAAGATCAGCCGCAGAAACGCCCCCTACACCGAAAAACATAATCAGGTTCAACAAACTTGTAGAAAAACAAATGAAACTCGTTACCACTTTAAGACTGACTCTGCAGATATCTTTACGCATATATATCCCTTAGTCCAAAACCGAATTGGGTCAAAGTTTGCAGCCAAAGCAATTTATTTTGCCCCTACTGACAAAATATTTGATTTTTTTTGGTAGCTAGACACGAAGAAGAAAAGAATGAAATTTACATGGCAAAACCTGTGTTTTGGCCTCCGTGATTCGAGCTGAGGAAGATTTACAACCCGATGGTTGAGATAGAGATCTCAATTTACCTATGAATATATATGTTCTCACGCTTTATAGGTTTTTTTCCATGTTAACTTTTTTTGTTTGGGTGTTCTGCTAGATTTTTGTATTTTGGTTGAGTTGTCAAGACATCAACTTTGTTGCCACATTCGAAGGGCACTAAAAATGGGTAAAACGTTCTCCTCCGTAGTCAGTATCAATTTTTATTGGTTAAATGCAACTATCAAATCTCGGTTTATGGCTTATGGCACATTTGCTACGAGGATCGCTTCGGTTTCTTAACTTTTACGACTGCCTTTTGGTAGAGAGAGACACATACACAAGGGCCAAAGAGGGCTAATTTTAACGACTTTTGATGGCTCGTTTACACGCAACGACAACGATCTGATTATTGATTTCGAAAAGCACCTCTTATCTCGTTTTATGTGTCAACTTTTAGTTACGTTTTTATTGGATTGAAATTGTCAACTGCTTTCGAAGGGGAAGAGGTATTTACACGGTAGTTATAGATTCTTAAGCATTTTGTTTATGAACTACTTTATGGTTTGTACTTATTGGGAGATGAAATAGGAAAGGGACTTTCGTTTACTTTGTAGATTAATAGCGCACTTTGTTGTTTAAAAGATACGGGTAGTTAACAAATCATTAACATATTGCTTACTCGTTTATATTCGCATATTAACGTTAAATGTCAGTAGCTTGAAAATCAATCACAAGAAGATCAGCCACATATAACAAGGTCATGTTTTTGACAGACTTGACAAATTAATTTGTATTAAATGTCAAAGACTAAAGTTATATCCGACTTCTTAATGACAAATGAAGATGGATTTTAGTAAGTAAGCATCTTAAACAGGGTTATTTATAATTATGTTCTTAGGAACCCTATTACTACCATATTTTCTGGAATTTCTTTTCTAAACCAGGTATATATTGACCGTTATCTAAAGGGTTTTATATTATTCTTTAACCTGTCTTTAATTAGTTTTTAAAATCCTATTTATACACTTTTCTAAATGAAAACCCCTTGCAAAAAAATTAAATTAAATTAAATAAACCACAGTTCCCTTAGCAAAAAATCCCTTGATAGCTTTTTCAAGATCGCGACAACCTTTAACGCTTCAAGTTCACTGCCAAGTCGTTGCAAGTCCAACCTGTTCGAGCCGAACCGATCTAGCAAGAGGTTCACTTCGAACCGATTCTCTTAGCTCTCTCTTAGATACAAATGTATCTCTTAGCTTCAGAGATACTATACAAGTTAATGCCGGATCGCCGCACAAAGCCAACTATGGACAATGGAAACGAGTTCTTCTTGGGGGACCCTGCAGATACCCCACTATTTCTCTCTGGCGAGATTCTGCATTCGTTTTTTTTTGCTGCTTATAGCCTGTTTTGTTTACCTTATGCCTCGTTGAAGATCTTGGCTATAGTTTTTCGTTGCAAAAAAGATCGCTCTCAACGAGAGAGCCCCGAGATGGCCAAACAAGTTGCAGTTGCTTGTCGATTCTCAATTCTCGATTCTCGGGATTCGCAAACTCCTACACGAGGTTTTCGCCTCTTCGATCTCGAGATATAACATTTTTCGCCATTCTCCGCTTCGCTCCTCTCCCTCTGTTGCTTCTGGATTTTTTTTCTTTTTTGTTTTTTTGCAAGCTCAGCAGCAGGAAGTTCAATTTTCAGTTCAGTTCAATTTTGCACGTCATCTCAAGCGGTCCAAGCGGTCTCAAGCGGCATTCGTTACTCGATTTTTGTCCAGAAAAACCAGAAAACAGAAAACCGAAACTCTGAAACTCTGAGTGTGGCGCGGGTGTAGCTAAAAAGTGTTTAAGAATAGTTTTATAAATAGCCGGAGATAAACAATACAAGTCCTCCAACAATGAACTGTTCGGTTTTGTGAAGTTTTTAAGCAACGTTAACCAAGTGAAGTTCTCCAGAGAATACTTAGCAGAAACCCAGCAAACGAGATGTATCGCCTACAAAGACGAGCTGCTCTAATAGCCAAACAAGGTAGAAAATGTTTTTATTTAAATTGGTTTAAATTCATTTTAATTTTTTATTAAACAGCCTGAAAAAAATAAATATTTTTGTTGAAATTTATTGACTTTTTCTTGTTTACTTTTGGCTTAAGTAAAAAAGGGAATATTTTTGCTGTATTTTGATTTTTTTAAGATATAATAACATTATGTTTTGGTAAAGAAAAAAATATTTAAAGTTTACAATACTTAATTTTAAATTGCTTTCAATTTTATTTGATTAAATTAAACGTATATTAAATATCAAAAGTTGTAATTGTACCAAAATCTAATAGAAATAATCACTAAATATTAATTATTTTTTTTAATTAAATGAATTAACTATATTATTTATTTTGTGTTTTTTTTCGCTCTTGGAGCTGTCTTCCTATTTTAATATTTTTATTAATTTTGAAAACAATTACATTACATTACATTACATTATTTTCTGGGTTAAAATATTATTCCCAATCATTCTCAAGAAAATCTTCTTAAAGAAAACCTTTCATTCTTAAAGCTTACTAATAAATAAAAATTTTTTATTGGTTATTTGGTCATTGAGAAAATGACAATTTCTAAATACTTGCAAAATCAATAATCAAAAATCAAAGTCATGGACTTTGACTCATTGCGGCCGCAGAAAAAAAAGAAAAATGGTTTGATTGTTGACATTACTCATACGCAACGTTAGACGTGATAGACATTGTCGTGTTTATTTAAGCCTTTGCGGTTAAACGAATATAAATCTTGGGCTTTTGCGGTTTGGGTGAAATGTGTATTGGTGGGTGTGTTGATTGCGAAAGGTGTTCTGAAATGAGGTAATTGAGAAATGGTTATTAAAGCAATTAAAGTACAGTTTTAAGGCAATGAAAATCTTTTAAATTTTCCTTTAAATAATTTGTCTCTCAAGCTTATATATTTCTTAAAATTTAGTTTTTACCCAAGGGGACTTACACCTCTCATGGTAATGTCCAAACTTTCATCACCGCAAGATGAATAATAGAAAAATTGCAAGCAACTGGGTCATCTTCCTAGAAAAAACCCTCTACAAAAAAAAAAAAGAGTAATGAAACCCAAAACACGAAATCGCAATCATTTTACTTTTGATTATAAACAAAAATAAAATGGAAAGATGCCGGAGAAAGAGGATTAAATGGTTCCTAGCCACTAATCGCTGGCCAAAGTCGACCTAGAAAGGCCTTAGCCAGGCCGCAGAAGATCATCTTCTTTCTATTTCATTTTGGTTTGGACATGGGGTAAGCCAATGGAAAGGGACAGGAACCTCTAACTTGGACGACGACAAAGTGAAAGAAAAGCTCTGAGGTTTCCACCAACACGATCATCCCAGCATATAATTTGAAATTTAGAGAGTCGCGCGAGTCAGTCAAGATCGCATTTTGCATGCCAAATGCTGGGCGCAATTTGTCCCTCATGCAGATCCCAAAAAAAAAAAAAAACAAAGCAAAATCCAAAACCAAATCAAAAAACCGAAACCAAAACCAAAACCAAATCAAAAGCAAGTTCAAAGTCGTGCCCAAGTCCCCGCCCCGCCGAGTCTTTCGCCAGAACTTTCTGCACTTCACTCTACATCTCGGTCCAAAGAAGGTCATGGACAGATTTTTAGGTTCCTTCTGAGCCGGTCTTGGGTTGGTTTTGGCCAATTGACTGCAGAGATTTATTATGGAAATCTATAAAAAAAAAATATGGTCATAGATTGGCATACATTCCCCTCGAGTAGTACTCTCTGGGCTCTGATAGCTCTATAATATTTATCTACCTTTCTAAATCTGTCCTAATTAGGATTCAATTCAGCCGGTCACTCGATAAATTCTTCTAGTCTCGATTTTGCTTTGTTTTAGCCCGACTTCGATGGCTTTGTTTGCATAGGCTATCCGGAATCGGATAGGATATGGTGTAATTTTAAATTATCTCTTTATTAAATAAGAATTCTGTGATAAGTGAACACTTGTATTTATGACACTCATATCCTAATCCAATTTTTAATATTTTTTTTATCTAGACTTCTCGTAGCCCATTACTATTCCAACGGTTATGCATTGTACTACCTCGTTGGCTGGAGTTTTCCACTGGATTCAATTGATTTTATTGACCAGTAGTCGCCGTCTGTCGCTCTTTCCCTAGCAAATTCCCTCTGCCCGTTGGCTACCGACGATTCTAACTGTAAAATTACAAACTTGAAGCCCCCGACCCGCCGACAGAGTCTGGCCGATACTCATTTAATGCATTTCCTTAAGACGACAACGACGTCGACGACCAAGACCAAGACCAAGACCAGGCACTACTGGACACTAGACTGCGGACAGTGGACACTTGACTGGACACTGCGGATCGTGGACTATGGACAGTGAACACTGGACTTGTGCGCACCGACCGGGCCAGTGTCAGCTAAATTATTTCCACGGCTCGATTCGATTCCTCAGCTCGTTGGGGCTCTTTTATGGCCAACTTGCACGCATCTGTCAGTCTAGCTGGACTCTGCGGATCCCGCTCCCGCTCTTTATGACCTCTGCCAGCGGGCAAGTTATCTACCAACTAAATGCACTGAGAATAATTTAAGAAAAGTACAACAAAATAGGATATTTTTTAATTATTTAAAATATTTCTTTATTATTTTAGAGATTTGTTTTTGTTTTTAAATTATAAAAAATCGTATATTACAGATTTTTCCATAAAGTTTAGTAAAAGTCAATAAATTCATTAATTTTATAATTTCCCAGTGTGACCAAGTATCTATTAAAGGCAATCTAATCGCTTGGGCCAGAACAGGATGGGTAGTGCTTTTACCGTAATACATGGGATGCTGGTCTTCTCTAACGAGTGCAACGATGCAGCTCAACGGTTGTTTTCCCTTTCTGGCAGCATCCGAAAATAGCAAATCTTCGGGCAGAGAGGGAGACAGAGGGAGATGGCAACAGTTGGGGCGCGCATGCGTGACGACTGCTGCCCAATGTCTCTGATTCTTCTGCTCATCGCGGTCTCTTCCTGCTTCGGGTTTCTTCTTCATCTGCATTTTATGGCTCTCTTTACGGCCGCCTCTTCTCGCGTTTCTCTGCCCCCGTCGCTGCACTCTGTTGCAGTTAATCAATTATAACGACTCTTGATTTCCTTCCTGATCTAGATCGAGATTTTAGTTGCCCGCTTTATTTATTTTTTTTTCTTTTTTTCTGCCTTCTCCGGTTTATGCGGGTTCACACACATGTTGCATGTGGCATGTGGAACTTTTTACAGTTCCACTCGCATTAAGTCATTTGGCTATCTTGGGGATCTCCGCTCGAGTCTCGTCTCATTCGTCTCATTTATTTGGCTGATTCTTGATGATTCCTGATGTTATTAAGTCATTCCAAGTGCTTGATTTGTTGATGGCTCTATCACTTCCATTCTTTTAGGAGCTCTGTTTTTTTTCTTACTCGGGAATTGCACTTTAATTGACTTTTATGCTGGGAGAGCAGCAGATAAAATTAGACTTATTAACGGTTATGGATCATATAAAAGGCTAGATTGAGGGGACTGTTACCATTTTGTAGAAATATACTGACTTTTACGATTTGTTGTAAATTTTGTATACTTTTTTTATATAAAAAATTAAGTGCTTGCTAAATCCTGTTTGATTTTCTTGATTTGTGGTTTTTACAAGATATTTGAAAGTAAATTTGAGACACTTGGCCACACTTTCTATTCTATTCTAGGTCTATTTAATCAAGGATTATCCGTTATTGTTTTACTGTCGTTAAATTTAAGTGTTTGTGTTTCCTGTTTATAGTTTGTTTTATTGTGGTTTTTACGAGATAGTGTAGTAGAAAATTATAATAACTAAATTTGTAAATAATCAACTTTTGGTCACACTGTCCTAATTCTCTTTTTATCATAGAATTATAAATTCTGGTTTTGTTTATAGATATTTTAGTGCTTACCGAATATTATTCATATATATTCTCTTGTTATGGTGGAAATGAGGATATTTCTTTTAAATAAAAAACCTTCTTGTTCAAGTACATTTTAAAAATAAAAGCAAAATCCCACAAGCAACAGCAATAAAACTTCATTTATTACATTTCCCAGCCATGTCAATACGTTTTTCTGTTCCTTTGAAATTCTTTTCAAATCTAGCCCCTTTCCTTTTTGCTTTTTTGATTATTTAACATTTGTCATGGTTACTACTAGTCTGCCTTAATATTTCCCCTTTATTGCCGACATTTGATACTCCCTGCAAATGTTGACAAATGACCCAACAAGAGGTTCTCTTTGCATCTTCTTCGTTTGCATCCGAGGAATTGAAAATGTTCAATGCATTTGGCAAATAAAGGAACATATATTTTTTTGTTTGCCTGGAATGTTTGTCAGCTTGTTGCGAAGAATTGTGGCTGAGAAGGAGAAAAGATTCAACATTCGTTCTGTGTGGTTTTTTCGCAGAAAATGATGAGTGTGTTGTCTAGCAAGTTGCTATAGCTGCTACGGCTGTTGCAATAACGGTTTCCGTTGCTGTTATGTAAACTTTTGTTGAACTGTTGCCAAATTAATTAACGCTAAAGAAGGCTGTGCGGGCCGTTAATAAGTGACCGAAGAAGCCAGATAAACATAAAATAGAAAGGGGGAATGGAATGGGAAATATAACAAAATAGGAATACAACTTGATTTGGGTTTATGGGAAATGGAAATGGATTCTAGGAGAATCTAGTGCCATTTGAAGATAAATGGAATTTCATTTAAAGCATTTTATGTTTATATATTGAGTTAATTAACAGGGAAATTTGATGTAAGTCATGAGATTTGTTTAAATGAATTCTAAATTTCAAAGATTTTATTTAAATAAAATATATAAAAATAATTGTGCCTTAAAAAATATCAGGAAAAGAAAAATATTAAGGTTTTTTTATGGGAAATCATTTTGAAATATTTTTAAAAATTGTTAAAATTATTTTTAAAAATGCCACTTTTGATTTTTCGTATTATGAGATTCCTTTGGGGGGGCGCCAGGCCAGTCAATGATGATGCTCAGCGATAAGGAGGCGAAGGAGGAGGCCTTCCAGTAGCCGGAAAGAATCTCTGGACTTGTAATTATTAACTTACGGCATATTAATTTATTGTTTGCTATTTAATGTGGCCAGCCCCCAAAAGACGCTTCGCCTTGCCTTCCATCCTCCACAAGCTCCTCTCCTAGAGAAAGAGAAGCTCCTGCTACTATCTTCTTGGACTTGGCTGCCGGGGCTTCAGGCCAAGTTCGCTTTTTTTGACATTTGATGTATTTATGTTGGTCTGGAGGAGGCCCGACCCGGCTTCTTCGCTTTCCTCCTGCATGTGCTCGCTGTGAGCGATTTGTGGGAAACTGTCCTGTCATGTGCCGAGTCCGTCTGGCATTCGCTTTTCTCTATTTTGATTGAGTGATTTATTCGGAAATTGTTGTTCTCGCAAAAAGGTATAATTAAATGGGCATAATGATGCCAAAGGGAAAGGCCAAGGCAACGCACAGCAGCAGCCTCCCGAGGTCCGTGGGCAAACTGGATGAACGAATGGATGGATGGATGTTGGGCTAGGTGGAAGGGTGGATGGAGGAGTGAGTGAGTGGAGTGCTCCTGCAGCAGGTGTTCCTTTGGGAAATTGCTTGGACTGGGTAATGAAATCAGATTGCAGTTGCCTCACATTACAGGGAATAAAATCACTTTGGGGTTCAATTTTCAGCAAGGAGTAAGAAATTATATTAGCAACACGATTGGGGTTAATATCGATAGATATTCGTGTACTTGTAAAAGTGAAGATACATCTAGAGATGAGGCTAAAAATATAATAAATGAGGTAATGAAATATTTATCAAGGTGTATTAGTTTCAAGTATATTAAGGTAATTTTCAATTAACTTCTCATGCTTTAATTAATTGTTTATTATTTTCTTTTATTCATTTAAAAAAGAAATAAATTACTTAGAACTATATTACACTCCCCTGAATTGCATAATCATAACCTGCTACCGATCTACCCACATTTACCTGTTCAAATACACCTGCCTCCTGCTTTATATTTACTCATAGTAACGGCCATTCGTGGTAAATAAATATATAAATATAAGAGCAATGATTTCTTTGTTTACACAAACATAAGGAAGTTATAGAATGGTCCGATGTGCTATAAATAAATGCATTTAACGTGGGGGTTTTCCTGTGGGCAACTTCTCCTGCTTTTTCCCCCCTTTTCTGCAATGCTCTTTTCTTCTGCTATTCCCGTTCCCCTCCTACATTCTCCTACTTTTATTTATTTATTATTTATTTTGTTTTTGTTTTGTTTTTTAGCCTAGCTTCCGGCGACGTAAAACTGCCGTTTGTTCTGCTTTTTCCTACCAAACGAGGAACCAGAGAAGCAGCTGCCCATTGGCGTTTGCTCCGCTTGAATAATCCGCGTTTTCTTCTGGTTCTTTTTTTTTGTTGTATTCTTCCCCTTCTTCTTCTTCTTTATCGTCTTGCAGTTGATTCTTTTTTGTGCCTGTCCTGCGATTCTTCTGCGATTCTTCAGGGGCTTTGGTCAATCTATAAGTTGTGCAAGTTTTGTTTTGAAAGTAATTCGTCTGTAGGATAGCCTCTGCCATGTGCCCATAATTATGGTTTGTGGGCCTGGGGAAAATGGTGAGGGTAGAGAGGAGCAAGAGGTCCAAGTTCAACCCACCCACATTTTATTGTTATCGCTAACAATGGCCAAGACAAAAAAAAATACAACAAAATTTAAAATAAAACACAAAGGGGCAAGGGCAAGAGACGAACAGCAGCTGTCTGATCTCTTGGAAAGCTTAAGGTCGATTTTAAGATTTAGTAGAGGAGAACCAATATACATATATCCGAAATATTGTTCAGAAAAATGGGAAACTAATTTGGAGATAATATATTTTAATAGTTTTTTTAAAAGTTGAATCAAAAAAGTTTTAATAATAAATATATAAATAATAAATATGTATAATAATAAATATAGTTTTAATAATAAATATAACTATAATAAAATATATAAGTATTATTTTTTATCACTAAAAAAGGAAGAGGAATATTTTGAAGCTTAACTAAAATAATTAAAATACTGAGCAAACTATTATTTTAATTTATTAAACATTAATTAACATTTTTAAATGAATTCTTAATAATATAGAAATTCTCGTTGAAGAGTTTGAAACCGTTTGGAAAAATCTTGATATGATGATCTTTCTGATCTTGAAATATAGTCGAGTCTCGGCCCAAATAGGCCTCTAATTCAGGTTAAAACCTCTTTACAAATTGTCAAATTGTAGGCATTAACTGAATTTCTTAGTTTTTAAAAGTATAAACATATATTTAGCAAAAGAAATATTTTTTTACCATTCTTAATTATTATCCAAAAATTTTACTTTCCTTTCCAAAGTTTTCCTATTGAAAACAATATCCTAGAAAATATTCCCAAAGTACTATTTAGCCTCATATTCCTTTGCCTCAGATAAACACCTCTCCTCCTCATAGAGATGCCCGGCTAGGGGTTAGTGCAGCACACTCACTCACTTCACGATAAAAGCAAATACAAAAACAAAAAGCTATAGACGGAGGTTGCAGCTTACAAAGCAAAAAAAAAAAAAAGGCAACAAAAAATTGCATAAAATGCCAGAGGCTCGACGCGACTGCGCAGTTGCAGCGCTGCTGCACTGAATGCTGCTGCAGATTCAGAATCGGAATCAGAATCATCGGCCGGTCGGTGGTGCATTGAACCCCGCCGCGGTCTGGGCCAGGTCCGCAATTCCATTCCACTGCACGCAAAACTAGAAACGCTCCTTTGGCCAGCGATCGGAGCCAGGCACTCCGCCATACATATGGGGGTAAGAGGGGTAAAAGGGGGGAAGAAAAAAGCTATAGACATCGGACGGACTTTCGCACGAATGCACAGGCCGACGTGTGCCCCAGCTGTTGGGAATATGCCACAGTGATTAGCCGTAAAAAGTAAAGTAAAGTTTCATTATATATTTTCTTACAGTATTTTCAAACAATATAAGAAAAAGGCTTTTATATTACGAACTTGTTTATAAAATATCCCAAGCCACACTAATATATTTTAAAATTTTTATAAGAAAATATAGTAGATATTTTTGTTCGAATCTTCACTGTATCTTGGCGTTGAGTCAGCCAACGATTAGAAGCCTAAAAGGAAGTAATGTTGCAGAAAATGCAAAAACCGGAGATGGCGAAGGGGGAGCAACAGAGCTGTAGGTATATATATACATACAAATATATATATACATATAAAGAGAGACTGAGTCGCAAGAAGAAGGGGAGACCATATAGAAGAACAGGACTATCCCCATCTCTATTGGCTGGCCGTCTCGTTCTGCCTGGCGATTTTTTTATGATGACTAAAAAATTGAAAAAACGAAGCTGCGGTAAAAGCTTAAGTGCCCCCCGATCTCTCCCCTGCGTTATTATTGTTGTGGTCTTGGGGTCTCTACCTCTCTCTCTCTCTCTCTGTCTCCCTCTTGGCGTGTGTGTAATTATCCAAGGACGCCGCTGAGTAATGAAACGACCTTGAGTGCACACACACACACACAGAGACTCTCACGCAGCTCGATGCAACTGTGTGAGCCTGGGCTTTGGGCGTGATTTTTACTCGATTTTTACACGATTTTCACTATCTTTTTTTTCTCAATTTTCTCAGCCAACTCATTTGTTACATTTGGACAAAGGAAAAGAACAGAATTTACAGAAAAAAAAGCATAAGAAAAAAGAGAACAGAGACTATAAACTGATATGCCCAACAATTTGTCAGCGTCAAAAGGGGGTGATCTGCAATGGACAATAGCAAACTCCCACCACAGATACAAACAAAAAAAAAACAGTCAGGAAACTGAAAGAAAAGGAAACAAATAAAATAAAAAGAAAATGAAAGAAACGAGAAGAATAGAACAGAGAAAAAATAAAACCAAGAATCGAAATGAATGTGAAAACGTTTGTATTTGTCTGGCTGCAGATCTCTTTGAGCCGCAGTAATCGATCTTGGCGGCGATACGCCAACTGAGTTATGACCAGAGTTTCTATTTTTGGAAAGCTTTTAGTTTAGTGGAAAAATAATATATATCTTTTTTATATTCCTTAAGCTGTAAGCTAGAAATGGAAAATGTTTTTGGGCTTATCTTAAATTGTTTAAGATTTTTGATATAGAATGTTTACAAAACGATTGATTTAACATTTTGTATTTGTTATATTATTTTAATTGTTTTTGTAGTTGTGTTATGTATTTTTGATAGAATTTAAGGGGGGGGGTAAGGTTAATTCGGTGCAAAAATGCCCACTTTTCAAAAAAATGTTGTGGCGAAACGGCTAAAGCTAGCTTAACGAATTAAATACCATATAATAACACAACATTTGAACAGTTTGTGATAAATTTTGTATTGAAAAATATTTAGAGGTAGAGGAGTTATAGGGAATCTCCCGAGTCGCCTCCAAAAAAAGTTGGTTTGCGGTGTACATCCTAACTGTCCACAGAATCATCCGATCTACAAAAATTATACCTCATTCGTTAAAGGATAAGTGTCCCGAGGTATTCTCGAAGCGTTTTTATTTTTAAAATTTTTTCCCTATTTTTTATCAAAATTTGAAATCAAAACCCGGATTTTTGACTAAAAAATTAAGTTAATTTGTTAAATAAAAAATATAAGAAAATTAAAAATTAAAAAAAGCTCGACGAGAATACCTGTAGAATTATCTAAAGAAGTTATGTTCCAAATTTCAAACCGATTGGTTCAGTATATTTTTAGTTATCGTGTACACCGATTTTCAAAATGGCATTTTTCAGGAGAGCGCTTTAAACTTTCTGATTCTCATGCATTGAACACCAACCGACCTTCGTTCAGCTCCGCATAACTTCGTCAATTTTACTATGATTGATGTAAAACTTGGACACAATATTCTTAAGATATTGAACTTTTAAAATAAAAAATAAAAAAAAAATTACGAAAAAAAAAATTAAATACCTTACCCCCCCCTTAAAGGAACTTCAAAACTATAGAAATGTTGGTTTTATAGATATTTTAGCCTTATACAAGATCCATTGAATTGCTGAAAAGTTCACTGCTATCCTACCAGCTTTTTTTTTTTTGTATCTTATCTCCCTCTCCCTGCCCCGCCCCACCGCATCGTCATTATCATCCCATCGACTGGGGGTCCTGGGCATTCAACTAATCAGCCACAGAGCAAAAATTATTTGCCATTTTTTACGCGCTGCTTCAAACGCGGCAGAAACCACAGCCACCAACAAACCGACAACTTACAGCATCCATACACTTGGAGAAATATAAAAAAAAAAAAAAATAAGAAGGCTTTACAAATTATTTTACAATTTTTAGATTTTTCGAATATTTTCTTTGCTTTTGAAGATAAAAACGAAAGACAAGAATCACTTAGTTTCTTTTTGAAATAACTCTTTAATTTTCTTCTATGTTTAGCTTTTCTTTTCAACTTTTTTTCGAGTGCATCTCTTGTTGTTTTGGTTATTATTATCCGCCGTTGCTGTTGTTGCTCTGGCATGCCAACAGGCTATCCACCATTAGGCCATAATCATCATCACACACGCCTTGGCCAAGGCCAGAAAGCCTCCTCTCTCCACACTCTACATTCCACCTCCTTCTCCTCGGGGAGTGCCGAATGGCTTTTGTCTATGAAGAGGTGGCTTTTTGGCCAAAAGACGAAGACGGGGGTTCGGATCGAAGGCAACTATTTTTAAGTATAGGTTTCGGTTTCATTGTTGCATTTCTTTTTGCGTTTATGAAATTAATGAACAGCTCTCGGCTGGCCGGGATCCTCCTCGGCAGCCTCTTCATTCTGGTAAACAGATTGGAGGCCAAAAAGCGTAAGAAAAAAAATATAAGAGGTTGCATAATAATTTGCTGATTTTGTATATACACAATATATGTATGTATATATTTTGTACTTTTTTACGGCTTCTTTTTATTGACCCGCATTTTTTGGGTCTCTGCGCATGCGCAATTTGCTCAGGCCCTCGGGCCCCTCAACTTATTTATACATTTTTTACAATTGAAATGTAAACAACGTCATCTCTGACGAATTCCAAAAGGCAAAGTTTTTTTACTCATTTCCATGTGTGATGTGATCGTCGCTTCCTTTTTCGCACATTTATTTATTTGTTTATTCTGCAATTATCCCACCATCAAAGATGAATAAGAAGCCCTCTTTAGTTTATATTTTCCATTTTTTGTAGCGCTTAAGAGATCAGTTTTTAATGACATATTTACTCACACTTCGTTTTTTATTTTTTATTTCATTTCAGGTATGTGTGAAATTACATTTTGAACTATTTTTGGATCCTATGATGACTGTGTACCATAGAGAGTGAGTCACAGGTTTGGTTGAGAAAAATATATATTAATTTTTTTGTATTTTGGGGACATTTTTAAAACACTTTTAATAATTTCTGGAGTTATTTTACAAACTAATTAAATAAAAAACAATCTATTATTAATTATATTAATTTGTTAAATTTCTGGGTATTTTTTTTTTCAATTTTCTGCTATAAATTTAAGAACAATTTATTTTCCTAGTTAGAAAAAAACAATTGAAGGTATAATACTCGTTGCAAAATATTAAATATATTAAAAGAAATATATTTTAATTATTTTATATCATAATTTCCTAAATTTTCCCATAAAAACTTTATAATATCATGTTCTAACCTTTTCAATATTGCAAAAAAAAAAACCACATCATTAATAATCGTCATCGTCATTGATCATATTTCCCGAGTGCCAGTTCCCACCCGCAGATGGCGCCACTGCCTCGATTTATGTCCATGTTGAACTCTGCCATGTTTTATGCGGAAATTTTGGCAAATAACCAATATGCCATGGAGGTGGACAGGTATTATACTAGAAGGGGAACATCATCGGATGTGTGTGTGTTTGGTAATTAGCGGGCTGTAGGGGTTTCGTGTTCCACTGAGACCTCACCTAGTAACCTCCGCGAAAACAATTAGAATCCGACACAAAAGCTGCCAAGGAACCAGAGATGGAGTGAGTCAGGTTGGGTCCCAATTTGGATGCAGTCCAACTAGGTTCCAGTTTCCCATTGGTCTCGCTGCAAATTGCATCGAATGCTACTGGGATTGTGGGCGTGACGACGCGTCAGCCTACACACTGACATCCAATTGGAAATATGAACAAAAGCAAAACAGCAACGAGGGGAAAAATAAGGGGGAAAAATTACATATAAGAAAATGAAAAGACCTAACCTAAAGCCAATAAGTGGCATTAGCCAAATGTGGTAAAAACCATTTGGCAACTTGTTAATAAGCAATTGCAAATCAGAAAGAAGGTGCGTTCCAGGCACATAAAGTCGGTTTGAAAATATATATTTTAGAAAGGGTTTTTATTAAGGAAATTATAAAGAAATCTTTAGGGGTTCCGTCTATTTTAAAACCCTTTACCTGCCTTATAAAACAGTTTAAAATTATATAAAAAATTGGTTTAAGGTTCATTTTATAATAACTTAAGTCATTTATATTTATCTAAACATTTATAAATATTTTTTTATCCAAAAACTATATCCAATTCGGAATATTTTTAAACCCTCCTAATGACATAATTTTCCATAATTTATGTTATTTATCTACCTCAATTCCCTTACTATTTATGACGGCCACTGTAATAAGTGCTTGCATATCTCAATGTGTGAGATTTTCCATCTTTGAACAGCGAATTTCCCACAATCGGTTTCTTAGGTGTGTTTTGATTTTAGTTTTCATTTATTTTTTTTACCATTTGTCTGCGCTTCACTGACCACAAAGAAACCGAACGACAACTGAAACGGAACCCAACCCAAGACCAAATCCAAAAACCCAAACAAATCCAAACACAAATCCATAACACAGAGCCCCAACCATATGCAAATATGTAAATTTTTTACGATTTGCAGAAAGGGGAAAAAAGAGGGGGATCTGGGGAAAAAAAAGATTAGTGTGACAGCTGAGCGACGATTTGTTGAGAAATTATGGACAGTAGTCGGCCGTCGTATGCAAATAACAATAAATTTATTTGTGGGGAAGTAGGAAGCTCTTTTGGTTGTTTGTTGATTTTTTGTTGGGGGTCCTGCAACGCCCACTCCTGCTACTGCCACTCCCACCGCGGCCTGTAATGATGTGCAAGACTAACGGCATTAGAAAGTCAAGATTAAGCCTTAATGCATGTGGAAAGTAGCCTAGGAGTGGACAAGGGAAATCCAAGGAGACAATATACATACATAGGGGCGGAAAATTATGAAAAATGAGGGGATAGTCTTTGGGGGAAATATGATATGGAAAATTTGTTTTAAGCCTTGATTTTTGTCTTGCTTTAAAGGAATAATTTAAGGGGGTCTTCTCATTGGGCAACTTTTGTTTTTCGATTTTTTTTTTTTTGCATTTCTTTATAGCTTGGGATGGTGTGTATATGTCCCCAAAAGGATTTTTATAAATTCGAAATACTTTAGAAGATACAGCCTTTTTTGTGAAGCAAGATCTATGCAAAATGAGCTTTTTTCAAACTTCAAACGCGTTTATCTCGAAACCACGTTTTTCGAACTGGCGGCCATGATATCTCCAGTTCAACTGAACCGATTTTCATGAAACAAAGTGGAATCGACGCAGAATTGTCACCATTTTCGGCTGACGGAACAGATTTTTTTTAAAATTTTTTTTTCTATTTTTTTTTTACACTAAACTACAAAAAAAACGCCCGAAATCGAATTTTTTTTTTTGAATGGCCGCCATTTTGTTTTAAAATTTTTTTAAAAAAATCTGTTCCGTCAGCCGAAAATGACATCTATTCTGATTATAACCCCGTTTTTATTTTTCATTTCGGACGCTCTGGAGACCCTGAATCGTGGCCGCCAGGACGACACCTTTTTTTTCGACCACCAAGTTTGAAGTCTCATTACTCTTTGAACAACCCTCGTATCGAGGCAAGAACAACTTTTTTAGTTACTTTGAACATTTTTGAATACAATAAATAAAAAAAGTTTTCAATTATTCTTTGCGTTTTCAAATAAGAATTTTTTTAAAAAGGGTCTAAAAAACGGCTTTTGAATGAGAAGACCCCCTTAATGCAGAATATTATTTATTATTATTTAAATTAAGTTGATTAATGTGTTTACCATTTATGGCTTAAAGATAAGTATGGATTTTTTTAAAATGAAGTCTACAAGATCCGGCTCGAAGAACCAATTAAGATTTGAGATAAAAAAGTAGGATTTTTTTTTCATAGAAATAAAGATCTGTTCTCTTTTCAAGGCTTTACAAAATATTTGCCACTCTTAAATATTAAATTAAATACACTTAACAAAACAATACTTTTGTGGTACATAAATAAATCACAACATTTGTGCTCCAAGAACTTTTGACCTACAAAACGTTTCTTTCCTTTTATTCGCTTGTTGATTTCCCACCATTATTAGATAAACTCTCCGAAAAAAAAAAAACCAGACAAATATCAAAACAAAGAAACCTCGAAAAAACTTTTCCAAACCAACTGCAACTGATTAGCCCCGGGGACTTCAACTTTAATTTAAAACAACATTTCAATTTCCACCAACACTGACAGCTATCTCAATTGCCCCCTCAATTGCCTGGGCCCCCTCCCTGCCGCAGACTCCGAGCAGTTGATATGCCATTTAGCTAACAACCGACTGTCAAAATATGCTTATTTATTGTAATAATAATTCATTTGATTAACTCGCAATGAAAAAAATCCAAAAAGCGGAGCCCAAAAACAACAAGCTAAACTCCCCATTAGCCTTTCTAAACCGTGGCCAGCCCACATCTCCAGCTCCATCTCCATCTCCGCTCGCCTCCTTCCCCTCCTAATTCCCGCCGTGAAAACTCCCCCATTAAAAAAACGCTCACGTTTAAGATGTCCGAATATAAAAAAAAAAGAGAGCGACTTGAATTGAACACCAAAAGTTGACTACTGTGCGGAAAAGATATGGCCGAGAGGAGCCTTTATTTAATGTTCACAGGAATATGACATTTGCCAAATTGATGGTTGAGTAAATGTATTTTGTTTATTGTAATTGTAAACAATTACTTAGATATATATTTTACGATTTTAAGCTGCAATAATAATAAATAAACTAAAGATACCTTTATAGTTATTGTTTTTATATAAATTTCTAAAATATCTAAAGACTGACATACTTACTTTTTAAAGTTATATTTATTAAATTCCTTAGGGAAATATTTAGAAAATGAACTAGTTAACTTTTTAGTTTAAATTTGAGTTCAGTAATATTTAAAAAAATATTTTTATACAATATTAAGGATAATCCTTAACTCAAAATCAAATTATTAAAGAACTATTTGAGTTCAACTTATAATGTGAAATGTTGTTGTTGTTAAAACACTCCTCTTTTTCATGTGAAAAAATACAACAAAAAATCCACAACATCTAAGAAAATGTCCAAGATGGCATTACTGGGAAAAAAGAGCTGTTGCTCTGCCTTCGCCTGCAGCAGGAAAGGAAAAACTCTTTTCTGCTGGCTGCGGATTTGGTATTTTATTGAGCCATTATTAAGTTATAAACACGCTGCTATTAATACAAACACAAATAAATATCGGCTAGTGTCTATGTATGTGTTGGTTTTGTCTTCGCTCGGACAGTCGGAAAAGTCGGAAAAGCCAAGTGAAAGGTTTTGCCACTGCAAGGACCCTGGCTCCCCGTTTCTTTTCGGTTCGTGGAAAATGTGTGATAAATAAATATTGGGCCATGCTTTTGATATTCTGTGAGCTCTGTTAGTGGGCGCAACGCTTTGGCTCAAGTTTTTCCTTTTTTCTTTTTATTATTTTCCCGTTCGCTCCGATTTAATGGCCCATTTCGAATGGAGTTACCAACTTTTTAGTTGTGTCAAGTGGGCGGCTAGCGAGGGGCGTGGCCCCGCTTTTCACAGTTCAATTTGTGAAGCATCATTCCGTTGTTCAGATTTTGAGCTTCGATTATACCGTGAGCCCATCAAGCTGTTGGAAAAAAAAAACAATTAGGCGAAAGGATTTTCGAAAGGGCAGAATCCAAGCTCGCATGTGCAAAGATTGTCATACAGAGCACTGAAAAAAATGTATTAAATAATAAATAATATAAATAAATAATAAATATATGTAAATATATATATTTTTATTAATATTTTAATAAAACATAATGACCAAATTATACATAATTACTCCTCTAAAAAATTAATACACTTTAAAAACTGAAACAAAAAATAGTCAAATAACCTAAAATAAAAATTTAAAAATTCACCAAACATTTAAAATTAAATATCCTTTAAATTTTCACATTTATCAACTTGATCTTAACAATTTGTTATTACTTTCAGGCCTTGTCGCCTTTTTAAATGTCTTAAAGCGTTGCAATTGATGCGGCAATTTGTTTCCTGTTAAATCCTACCAACTAAAAAATGGCAAACGGAAAATGCCTACGAAACCGTTTTTATGGCCGTTTTCATTTTCGTGTTTGCCAAACATTACCAAAAGTACCGCACAGTCGTCGTCGCTTTGAAAACATTTGGCACACTGAATTTAAGAACCATAATTTGCCGTTAGCCGCAGGATAAACCACGCAAATTTATCATGAGAAAAAACAAAAAATAGGCACAGCAAAAATAAAAGCAGCAACACACATAAAAATGTTGAGAAGTGAAAATGAAAAGCGTTTGCAAAGTGCTGAGGGGAAGTTAGATAGTGTGGCCAGTGATGCTGCGGAATATTATGAAGTTTAGGGTCACTCTAGAGATGGTGAAAAATGTATATTTTGTAAAGCATCTTTGAAGGTTGAAGCAATTATTTTAAAGTAATTATTTTAGCTTCCGTCATTTTGTAATTTTAATTAATAAATCTATTCTATACACCAAATTTTAAATAAAATTAGTGACTACATCTAGTAGTTTATCAAGGTTGAATTCAGGACAAAATTAGGCTAAATAATGCTAAAATCCTGTTAAATTCAGGAGAAGTTCAGGATACATTCTGGATAAATTTAGGATAGATTTAGGATATATTCTAGAGAAATGCAGGATAAATTCTGCAAATTATCATAATAAATTCAGGTTATATACAGGATAAATTCAAGATAAATTCAAAATAAATTCATGATACACTAGGATTAATTTAGATTTTAAAAATTGCAAAATGGAGGAAACTTCACGACTAATTCAGATTAAATATAGGATAAAGTCAGCAACATTTCAATATTTTTTTCAAGTTCAGACTACTTATATTCAGGCTAAGGTTACTTTAAATTTATGTCAAATTAGGGCTAAGATCATACCATAATGATTATAATATAGGGCTAGTTTCAACCAATATTCCAACAGGTAAAATCATTTGAATCTAAAAGCAGCCTGAAAATATTTCCCGCTAACTGGGCAACACTGATTAAGCGCTTTCGAGGGACATTTGTCGGGTCCGGGTTAGTCTATAAATTACGGCTGCTAGTCAGTTCTCTCTCCTTGGGCTTATAATCAGAATTTGCGCTTTCACACGCCAAAGGGAGTGGGAAAAGAGGAGGCTGGGGAGGAGGAAGAGGAGGAGGTGACTATATTATGGCGGGGGAGTGGGAGAAGCTTGGAACTGGGAACGGACAGAACGGAGTTCCGCTCGTTATCGCTCTGACACAATCAGCGGGGCCAACTAGGGGCCAATGCCTCTAAAACTAGGCTTAGTCTGTGCGAAGTTTTTCGCTTTTTTTGGCAGAGTTTTTTTTTTATTTTCAGACGCTTTTGATAAGCAATCTGCTCTAAATTCTTCTTTTTTTCTTGCACTTTGTTGCTGCCTTATACATCTTTTTTTTATGGCGCTTCCTTTTGTTGAAGTTTGGTGCTTAGGCAATTTATGGCGAAGGCTTTTTTTATTAGTTGATGATAAAATACCTTTTTAAACGAGGGTGGACTGGAGAGTTCTTATGAGGAGGTTTTTTGGGGGGTTTTTAGGGGGATTACTTAGTAGGATTATTTAAGAGGCTTTTTGCTTGATTATAATAGTTAAAATGAAATGAAAAGCTTTGCTTTTGGAGAGTTGAGATAACTTAACTGAGATTTTTAATTTTTATATTTAATATTTTTTAATTTAGAATTTTTTAAATACTATTTTATGGCATTAACACTTTATAAATTTTACCTTGAATTTTCATTTGTTGAACTTCAAAGTCTTCTTACTTCCTATTGGCTTAAATTACCAGCTTAAAGACATCCCTGTTTATCTCTTCTTGACCCTAATAGATAAATCACAAACTGTTTCGACAAGTTACCAAAAGAATATTGACTTTATCGTTCAGTTTTTTTTTTCTCCACCAATTGAAAGTTGGAGCCGATTTTTGGTTCGATCAACCCCATTCAATGCTTATCAACTGCCATTTAAACTCGCATTTAGACTCATTGTACAATCTCCGGGCCTGTCCTCGGAGTACGAGTAGTATTTTCCTTTTTCCTTCTTTTTTTTCCAGCATTTTTTGCTGTGTTCTCCTCGGTGTGTTTCCTTTTCGCGGTGTCTTTTTATCGTTGGCGTTCATCTGCCTCATTTATCATCATCGAAAATGTTGAAGCGTGTTGAGTTCGGTTTCGTTTCGAGCTCGATCTTTATTATTTTCTTTCTTTTTTTTTTTTGTTTTTTGTTGCTTTTGTTTTTGTTTGGACAGGCCAGACTGCGGCTGCTGACCCACATTCAACCCCGCATTGCCCCCCGTGCGATTTGGACTTCCTTGTGAGCATTTTCTGTGTTTTATTTCTCGACTTTTTAGCCTCGGCTGCTGCTGCTCGGCTGTCGCTTTTCGGTTGATAAATATATGTTACACTTTTTTACTGTTATTGCCGAACCGCATGTGGTTTTGGCATTTCTCCTGGCCAACAGAGGTTCAAGTTTTTTTTTTTTTTGGTATTTTTTTATTATGGTGGCGAGTGCAAGCAACTCTTCCTTTCGAAATGTGCATTCGCCGCAGCCCATTAATCGTTTTGCGTCTTGTTTTCTAATTAAATTGCGGCCACACTAGGCCCACATGTGGGTGTCTTGTCTCTGTCCGGGGTAATTATTCTACAAGCAGAATTATTGAAATGGAACTTTTACTTTAAACGAGGAGAAACGGGCCTAAGAGATATCCCGTGGCCAGGCGAAATATGTTTGTATTTCCCTGCCTATGTCGCCATTAACTGGGCCAATTAGAGAGAGTGAGAATCACACGATGTAAAGCAGTTGGTGGGAGGTTAAAAAATATGTTTGGGAATGGTAGTTACGTGTGGGTTCCCTGGGTGGTCTCCCTGGTCAGAGTCGGGCAAGTGCTAATGGATTTGATCTTAAGTTGGTGAAGGGGTTTTGGGAAGGCCAGTTCTCCAGAGTAAGGTAGCTAATGCTTAGATCTTTTAGAAGTTACTGGAGAATTTTTAAAATTTTCTAAAACCCTTTTTTAAATAAATCGTATCCCAACCCTTTTCCTACTTTCCTCTACATTTTCCTGACAATTCTTGGACATGACTTCCTTAGGATTTCCTTTAGAGCCACACTTTCCCATGACCAAAGCCATTTCGATGGCCTTCTCCTTCTCCTTAGTGGAAGTCACGCTCGGTTTTTCCTTTGGCAAAATGGTCCAATAAATGGCAACCATAACAATGAGAGAGGAAAAACAAAAGCGAGGACCCTGGCCGGGAGAGTGTTGTGAGGGCCTTTTTTCGGCCAAATCGAAAATCCCTAAAACCATTCCATTCCGGAGTCACGACACCCACAGAGGAGTCAAGGTAATTCCCAGCCAAATTTTTTGCATTACCCGAAAATAGTGTTTTTACCTCTTTTCGACTCGCTTTTCATCTGTCAGTGGTTCGTTCGCGTCACGTGTGTGCATATTTATTAGGTCATCTAATTGTGTTTTCCATTTCCACAGCTTGCTCTGGCATGCAGCGGATTTTCCCAAACGGTTTTCCCACACATACTGACAACAGTTTTTTTTCCCCCTCGTATTTGGTTTGGCTTGTTTTCGTTTTTTGGTTTTCTCAATGAGTTTTTCGTTTCCCGAAAAAATGTGAAATGGAGTGCAGCGAGAAAAGATCGATAGTTGTTTAACTTAGTTATCGATACCGTTGCTGGTTTCAATTAAAAACGGTTTTAATGGTCCCCGTTTGAGTTAAGGATTTTTAAATTTTTGGGAAAAGTGCTGAACAGCTTGAATTTTAATGGAAATTTGTTAGTTGAATGCTTTCCTTATTATATTGGCGGTTTAAAATTAATGTAAAAAGGGCTGAAAATGTCGAAAACCAATTAAAAATCAAATTTAAATCGATAAAAAAATATTATTTGGATAATTTTTTTTATACTTTGCATTATTTTTATGTTTTACATTCTTAAAATATTTTTTTTGTTTCTCTTAAATTATTAACGGTTTCGCTTCCGTTTTGGAAATGCAAATTATCTCACCTTACAGGTACAAAGAACCTGCTCATTTCTTGACCTAACTGAAACCTCAATTTGTTAGCCGGAGGTGTAGGCCACCTACTTAATATTATTGGTAAGACGAAACTCAAGTCCAAGCGCTTCTTTCTGGCCAAAGAACCCAACTCTGGCCAGATGTTGGCCATTGCCACGCCCCCCTTTTCACCGTTCCGTAGGGGGTTTCGATCCAAGAAATAACACGACATGTGATGCACACACCTACTAAAGCGAGAAAGTCTTCAATTACACACGCACCCACACACACAGCACTTTCTGTCTCAAGTTTACCTTGCTGCAGATGACGTTGTCCTGGGTGTTTACTCTGTTCTTTTCAGTCTTTTATTTTTAATTAAGGAATAAAATGTAAATTATTTGGATACCCTTTTTGATTAGTGAATTTATATAAAAAACTCAACCTATTTATATTTTATAGAACTATTTCAGTAATAACTCCCAGTCACTTTTAAAAATACGATGATTTGGTTATTTTACCTTAACAAATTTCTTCCCTAAACATAAAGATTACAGGGTATTTAATTCTTCGACAATTGTATATTATTTTCTTTGGTGTCGTGCGCGCTGTTGCGTTTTCTTCGATTTTTTTCTCCTTACATGCAATCGTTCGAACACCTCGGGGGCAGAAAAGAGATCCCTAAGAGAGATGGGACAAGGGGATCGGGTGGGTTTCTTTTGCAAATTTTGGAACTCGGAGACGGAGACTCAAATTACAGTTCATTGAGCCATTTGGGCAGCGCAAACAAGAGCAACGCCAGAGAATCTCTCCCGACACTTGACGGACTTCCTGACCCCATTTCCTGCAGCTGCAAGGAGAACCTTATAAGCAGCAGGGTTGGCTCTTATGCGATACTCTCTTCCTACACAAGGAAAAGTTTAAGGTTATTACTAAAAATAAGTTAAATAAATATTAAAATATTTAATATATTTTTTATATAATTTTTAGAATAATGAGAAAAGTACAAAATTTATTAAGGAATTTCTAGGGAAATATAAAATCTACTTATATCTTTATTTTCTTTACAATTGTCTTAAAATTTGTATAAATTATTTTCTTAGATTTTTTTCCAGTACATTTTCCTCTTCTCCTTGCCTTTTCCTTATGATAAATGAAGAGCCTGTGCCGAGTTTCGTTTTTGGCAAACATTATTATATAGCAGTTACTCATATTCTTGGCCCGCTGTTGTTGTGACAGTCAAGTGTCTCCATGTCCGCCTTCCCCTTGGCCCCTCTTGCAGACTCTTTCTCATTTTTTTTCGGCTCTTGAGTTGAGTGAACATGATGTCCCCGTGATGTTGGGGTCCTCATCATCACCATGTGATTTATGAAGCAAAAGCGTTAAAGTGTTTTTATTTTTTCCGGCTTTTCCCTTTTGTTTCTGGCCATTTATCTGTTTTCGTTACCTACTTGTCCGCACTTCGTTGAGAACATTTCACTTTTTAACCCGAGAGAAGAGCTAATTGCAACTCCTGCTGCCGCTTGATGTTGCAGGTTGTTGCGGCAGGTTGCCGGGGTGCGTTGCCCCGTGTATCATCATAAATCTTCAAACACTTTCACATCCCATTCAGGCCACTACATACGCACCCAGCCCTGTCCTCGTCGTCCCTTTCCCTTTTTTTTTCAGCGCGACAAACTCATTAGCAAGTCGCGACGCACTTTAAGTGTTTTTCCTCCTTTTCATTTTCCCCTTAAATGGGAAGGAAAATAGGTACTGTCACAGGATGTGGCAAGGTCGTGGAGTGCCACCAACCTGCTGGTTCATTCATACCGATATCAGTTCCAATTTGTCACACTTGAGAATTGGGTTTTATGGACGCAAAGGTCGTAAATAAAGTAGTTTCCATTTTCAAAAGATTTTCGCAAGATTTGTGTGAAGTGCATTTGAAATAAATGGGGATTAGGAAGTGATGATAATTATTCAAGAAGTTACTTTAAAATAGTGTGAATTTTATGTCTTGAATTACTAATATTTAATTTAATTTTACTCTTGGAAATGCAAGATATTACTCTTTATTTTATTTAAATATTTATCTTTATTTTCTTTTTATTTTAAATATTTATCTTTCTTTTCTTTTCACCCTCAAAACAATTTATTCTAAGGACTCTCCCTTTGCTGACTTTACTTACCCAAAAGTGCACCATTATTCCCCTCAATTACTCGAGTTCAAGTAGAGTAATTCCTGCAATAATTATTGTAATCAAGTGTAATCAAATTAAAGACCAGATAGTAGTAGAAGGGAGTCTGCACAAATTTTTGTTTAAAGTACATTTTCAGGTAAACTTGAACGAACCGAAACGATTCCACACCGTCGTACAATTTATTTGCATTTAACCTGCTTTCACTTGGCCATTGCCGTGTCATGACCAACCCGGCGACTTGCTGCTGCTGCCAACTGTTGCACATTCAGCCTGGCCTGGCTAACGGACACAACGGACAAACACGGACAGATGGACAAAGCGGACAACATGGACAGTTAGACGGACTGGAGACCCGGACAGGCGAAAAACACTTCTACTTCAACTGCGGTTTTTAAATTCCGTGTGGGTGGGCATAGCAAATTCATATATGCAAAGGTTTTTGACACTAGGAAAAATAAAGGGTTAATGTTTTGGTTGAAATAGGTAGCAGGGTTAATTATTAGAAATAGAATTAAGTTTTTGCAAAATTTTAAATAATTTTTGGTGGTTTTTTTTTTATCAGAAAAACAAGTTCTTATGATTTACATAACCTCTGTTTGTCCTGGAAAATGTAACATTTTCTCTGTCTTTTTATCTTTCTTTAAAAGTTAATATTTCTTAAAATATGTTATTTATTTTTTATTTATTATATTTTTTCTCAAGTGCTTTTACACCTATTAGCTTGAATTTTTGTCCATAGGTGTACACTTGCACTGCATTTTAATCTCTCAATTCAAATTCCATTTGGCGTCGTGGCTCCTGCGGTTTTTGGGAAACGTGGCAAGGAAAAGCAGAGAGTAAAGAGTGTGGGAAAATGGGGGGAAAAGGCAACGGAAAGCGGGTGGCAGCCACGCTTAGCGGTCGCTGGTTTTTGGCCAACGCTCGATGCCACTTTTATCAGTGGCCTTACTTCTCCCACTCTTCTCTGCCAAGTGCTAAAAGCCAGCATCAACAAAAGCTAAATTGGTTTTATTCATCAGGCGATGGCCAACACTGATTGGGTAATGGATGCTTTTTGGAAAATATTAAAGGTAGCTTAGGATAAATGAAGAATTATATAGTAAATATAAGAGCTAGATTTTTCTATAAGCTTTTTTTATACCCAATCTCCTTCCTACGCCAAATTTCCTTTTTCAAACCACTGAAGCCATCTCCACTTGTAACCATTTTTCCATTACAACCAACTGTTGCTTTTTTTTGCTAGTTTTTTTTCTCCGATGGGATCTAGTTTAATTTCCCGCACGCGTTAAGCCGATTTCCGCCTTAAGTCCCACACACGAAATACCAAAAAAAAAAGTATAGAAAAAGTCTCCTCTATGTGCATTTCGAGTTGCTATTTCAATATCCCAGTCATGTGGGGAAAAGAGTAGATAACCAAAGGAAAATCGGTTGTGGTGGCATCAATCAAGCTTTGATTTTCACATGTCAAATATCGGCGATGAACATAAATTCAAATCGCAAAAGGAGAAAAACAAAAACATGGAAGGAGAGGAAAAACACAGTTGCCAACTTTCTAGCGGCAACATTCTCATTCAAATGATTTCAAGCGTGATTTAAGCGATCCCCATTCGATCGAACGATCGATCGATCGACGGCGATCTTGTTCTGGTGAGAGTCCAAAGGTTTCCCCGCCGATCTGCCGATTTTCAGTGAGTTATCGCCGCGATACAATCACTTGTCATAAACATTAATTGAGCGTGAAAATCGCCAGAGAGTGATCATAATAAAGATGGATCGCTTTCAATCGCAATGCGATCGCAGCTTCCCCTCCGCCAAAAAAAAGAAAGAAAGAGTAAGAGTGCGAAGACTGGGGACTGGAGACAGGAGACTGGGGAGGACCAAGGAGAATCGGCCTTTGGCACCCCATTAAACAAAAAAAAAAAAAAAAACAGAAAACGAAATTGGGTCACAATGCCATGCCGTCTGATCTTTTTCCTCCTTTCATCCTGTTTCGGTCTGTGTGTGGATCGTGTGTGGATCGCATGTCGCTGACTTTTTACTTTCAATTGTGACCTGCTTTGATCGATCGAACGATCGATGCCTGCCTTTTGATCATAATCGATTTCGATTGATGTTGCCAAAAAAAAATATAAGCATATTTATATATACATTTTTATATGGATGAATGCACTGAAAGAAATTATAATGAATAATCACAAGAGATAGAAAAAAGTTTATGAAAAAAACAAGCTTTATTTTTAAAACTTATCGCTTTATAGTGAATGTAATAAATATTTTATATAAATATATAAAAATAATGGCTATAAAAACATCGATTGTGGTGTCATCGATTTTTGTTCGATATTTTTATGTTGTCAAACAATTATCGATAGTATTTTTAATACCCCAGATTCTTTACAGTTTTTCTTTTACAGTGCATAATGTTTTCTTATATTATATAAAAAACGTTTTAATTACCCCGATAATTAGAACAAAAACATTTAATTCTGTATCACAAAATCAAGAACCTCAATTCACTAGAATTTCCCCCTGTGTAACCATTTAGTTGTTCCTTGAACTGGGTCGAAATTTCTCTGGCTTACGTTTGTTTCCTGCTGCCCACTCAATGCCACTTCACCCCACCCCACCCCATCCCGCACCTCTTGAGGAACTCCACTCCCCCCTTTTGATATTTTGTTGCTCCGGCCTGTGATGTCTATTTTTGAGTATTGCCTTTTGCAGAGAGATGCTGCTGCGCCCACTCGATGGCCACATGTTGCATATGAAATTTATGCAAATCAGCGGACAGGCGAAGAAGCTGCCAATAAGCCAAGCATAAATTACATTACCAAGATCCTTTCGGCCGTGTATTAGCATATAACCTGAACCGTGGGGTTTTTCGATTTGGATCCGCCAGTTCCTCCGGCAAATGTCTTCATCGCGATTTCCAAGTCCAACTCCCTCCTCCATGCTCCCCTTTTTTCTTTTTTTTTTTTGCTTTTCTCGATCTGTGGTGTCTGTCATTTTTGCCTGACACAATTACCGCAGCAGCAGCAGCAGCCTCTCTTTGCATTTTATGAAACAATTCAAAATCTTCTCAGGCTTCTGAAGAAGACTCCTCTTCTCTGTCGCCAGAAGAATTGTAGCGAGGGGGTAGAGACTGCTCTCATTAGCCGGCAGTCGCGAGGCATTATTAAGATTGTTCATATTTTTGCGATTATTAGTTCGCCGCTGAGTGTGGGAAATGCAGTTGAAAACGGGCGGAAAATGAAATGTGCAAAAAAAGCTAAACTAGAAATGTTTGGAATTTTCCTTGGCTTTGACTCTTTTGGGTTCTGTGTGTGTGTCTCTGTAACTCTCTACCCGGAAGTTTGTCAGCTAAAGTACTACTGGAAATCATAGGCCCTCTAATTTATGATTAGCAGGTATTACTCGAATAACGGGTCCAAGGTACTTGAATATATCACAGTTTTCTGGCTGTAATTAGCAGTTGCAAGTGGCAGAAGGGAGGAGGGGTTCCCTCAAAAGCCAAGAAGTGTCTTTGGATTAAGGGGAATTTGCATATGGCTTGGGAGTTATCTTTAATGATATTACAAAAACCATTAACATAATTTTGTAAGGGCCTTGAACTTGTCCTGTAATTTAGTTTAATTAATTTGAAGAGAGATTAGATTATTTGTGGTAGGTTTTGAACAATCATTAAAGGAAATATTTAATTTCTTTGTACAAATAAAAATATAAATATTTACTAAAATAAATAATGATGTGTAAAGACTAACATCTATTGATACAAAAATGCCTTATTTAATTTTTGTAATTTTTATCAAGTTATGGGCTACTTTTTCGGTTGAAAATAATAACCATTTAAGGCAATAAATAATTAATTATGACGAATTAAATTAAAAATGTTTAATAATATAAATAAAAAAGTGAAAAACTAAATTCTTATAGAGTATATAATTTTTTAAGTATTTTATTTTATCGAAATGGAAACCGATTTTCCTAGTTTTTGCTGAAATCTAAATTTTATTATTTTTATTTAATCTTTACACTTTCATTTCAATTAATAATATTTAATTTATCTTTGAAATTTCATATATTTTCTTCCTGTGCATTATGCTCAACCTGTTCTCAGCATGATCGTTGCCTGGGCTCGTGCCTTGGTCTCTCTCTCTCTCTCTCGCTTGGTCTCTCTTTGTAGTAAGTACTCTCTCACAGGTAAGCCGGCTAACCGGCTTTTCTTGCTCTCTCCGGCGTACTCTCTTTCTCTCTTTTTCTACCTGTATGTTTACCTGCAGTTTGCAGATCTCGCGATGCGATCTTCGCGGCTTCGTTGGTCGGAAAATGCGCGCTGACGATTTATTCCGTCACTGCAGCTCCGCGTTAACAGACGTCGACTGCGCTGCCCCTCAGTCGCCGCTCTGCTCGCGCGTGTTTTCCATTTTCCGCAACGAGAATTTTCACTTTAGTCGCAAGTATTTATGGAATTTGCCAAGTGAACAATAAGCAAAGATCGTGTATCGCAAAAGAGGAATTTATGTACGTTTAAAACTTGTAAAGAGGAAAGAAAAAGTGTGTTTTGAGAACATTTAAAAATACAAGAGATTTGATTATATATTAAAATTTATTTGAAAAGTCTTTTTATATTAACAAATTTTGGAAAAATAACATTTGAAATTTAGTTAATCGAAAAGTCAGCAGTTATTATAAACTTTTGGCATTATTTTTTAAAAACTGTTTCTTAATTTTAATTAAGAAAAAACTCAAGTGCATAATTGATAAACATATTTATTTTTTATTAAAAATATATAAAAAAACTTATAAAAAGTGAATTCTTCAATTAAAAAAGAAAACTGCTTGCGTAAGTTTAATTTGATTTTATTTAAATATTAGTATGTTATTAATTTATTTAGAATGCTATACAAATAGTAAGAAAATTTATATAAAACAAGAAAAATATATTTAGATTAAATTTAAACATTATTTTCTTATTTTTGTATTATTTATTTAATATTAATTTCTATAGATACTTTATTCTTCTTATTATTATCTCTGCGATCTCGATCGTATCTCAAAATCTAAATGTTAACTTAAACTTAAATTTAAATAAAACAAACAACAACCTTATTTTTGATAAATACTTTGACTATACTTTTGTAATCAATTAAGGGGTTATCCCATCTATAATCTACAGATCGAAAAGATAGCTATGCCAAATCAGGCATTTATTAATTTGCTCCACAAAAGAAATTTACATAAAACCACACACACACACTTTTTGGCATGTGAATTTATTAATTTTTGTATGTTTTGTGTTGTTTGTGTTTCACTAAATGTTTAAACTTTTGGCGTGGGCGTTATTTGGTATTTTGAGCTTTTATCTGATTTATGTGTGACAGACGGCCGACAAAAGTTGACCGATAATTTGAAGTTAACAACGGTTTTGGAAAAATTCCCAAAAAGCGGTCCAAAACAATGTTGACCTCGTTTTAAAAGGAAAGACACCACAAGAAATAACTGCAATTACGCAAGTGACGTAACCCGGCGGACATAAGTGTAAGTGTGCGGCAATGGCACACGACACACACCAAAAAAAGAAAGAAAAAACTGAAGAAAAAAAAAAGAAAAGAGAAAGAGACGCGGCGGCAATAAAGCAATTAAAATGTCATTGAAGTGGCCGAGAGAGGGAAATGGGTTATAAAAACGGATATGAAGGCATAGATACGGATACAGATACAGATACAGATTCGGCATAAAGATATGGAACGAAAACCTTTAAATCATAAAACCTTTTCCTTTCCTCCTCAGTGGGTGCAATTGTCGGGAAATTAGAGCTCGAAAAATAACCAAAAAAAAAAAAAGTTTTATATATCTGAAAAAAGCAGTGACGCTTGGCGGCTTCGTTTGAACGGTCAAAGGTACTAAGTAAACTGTGGAAAATATACAGGAAAACGTCACGAGCTGATCAAATTTTCCACTGACATTTTTTTTTTTCTCTTTCCATTTTGACTTTGGTCAAACTGTCGAAGTAAATATTTGCATAAAGTTTGAGTTTGGGTTGCGTTGCATTGCCCTTTGCCCTCGCACTCGCCTGCACTTGGTTTTTGTTGCCCGAGATTGCATTTACCGATTCCGTATTTCCCCCCCACTCCTCTGTTTTCCCAATTTCCCAAACAAACCCCTTCCTCTATTCAGGAATAGCACCATTCTTCTAGTGTTTGCTGTGATTTGAGAAATGTTGTGAGAAGTACAAACAGCGATGGTTGGATAAATACATGTTGGTGAGATGAATGTGTGGAATGTGTGTAGGTCCTGGGTGTATGGTATGTATGCCCTGAGTGTGTGTGCACAATTGTGTTGTGTGTGTCCCTGTTCAAATCGAGATTGTGCAGAAGATTGTGTCAAAGGATGATTGGATGATTGAATGCAGCTTGGCATTGGATTAAAGCGGTTATATTGAACGAATAAATTCGAATTTAGGTGGGGATTTATTTAGATAACTTGAGGAAATTTAATAAATAATATTTAAGGCTGTGATTTAGCTGGAAAATATTTTAAATGAATTTACTGTTACATGTGCAAATTGATATTGATTAATATTGAGTGGTAATGGGATTCAGAAGAATTTAAGTATGACTTTCCTTGTATTTTTTAAACTACAAAATATATTTTTTAAATTTATTTATCAACTTCAATTACCAACTTATTTTCTTTTAATTTATATACCTTTATTTTCCCTACAAAAATCCTATAAAATATTTTCTTACCTCCAAAATCTTACCACTGTTCCAATTTCCCTTGTCTCTGCCCTGTTTGCATTTTTCAATTTCAAAGAAATATCCTGTCTGTGCACTATAAAGCACTTCCAAATCAGAAAACAACCGCATAAAATAAATACTACTGACCAATGCAATTCTATAGAAATATACATAGCACCGAAAAAAAAGAGACAGCTCAATATTTTGACAGCTCGAACGGAACAAACCGAACTCGGACTCTGAAAATAAAAAAAAAATTGCAAAGAAAACTGCATGCCAAACAATGGCAAACAATTTTTATGCATTTATGCAAAAGGCAAACAGTAAACCCCCCTTCATACTCCCCCCTTTGTTGGGGGCAGCTGTCAGAAAAGTCACACCAGAATTCTCTGTTTCCCTACAACTCTTTCTCTCGCCATGTGCTGCTGTCAAAGAAGTGACGTATGGAATTATTTATGTGGCGGGTAAACCAAGGAGAAGTATTCAAAAAATATTTAAAAAAAAAAGCAAGTAAAAACGGAAATAACAAGTTAAAAATTCAGTAAAAAACTACCAAGGGAAATATGCATAAAATATTATCAAAACTAGGAGATATGTAATAAACCAAGTGCTTAAAGTTACTACAAAAAATTCTTAAAATTGTGAGGAAACCTATAAACTATTTTCACACTTCTATCCAGTTTTCTATTAGCAATTTTTCTTTGTGTGTTGCCTTATCCTGGCCATTTTCTTAAAGTCAACTATTTTCATACCGCAGCTAATTCAAACTTTGAAGGCCAGTCATTATTATTTTACGCTCTTTCCGCTTCTCCGATCGGTCCTAAAGGTGTAAGTATACTTTTCATAATTACCGCACATTAAAGCCCAAGTGTGTGGCTAAAAAAAAACTTAAAGAAAAAGGGGCTGCACAGGGGCTATCTACAGCTACCGGCTACTGTATCTGGCGGATTAAGCTACGCCTGAATTCGTCACGGTGACGCCTCGATTCCCTTTTTGGTCCGGCGCTTCTCCAGCTGCTGCTGCTACTGCTGGTCATTCACATTATATCGGGAGTTGGGGGGATAAATGGGATAGGGGGAGAGACTCCATCTCCGCCTGCTTAGAATTTTTAATTGCAAAAAACCCCGCTTTGGCAGCAGACAGAGTTGCACTTTGCACAATTGACTCACTGACTGACATAATAGAAATGTCAAACGAGGCGCGCCGCTGATTTGACAGCGAAAGAGAAGGGGATACTAGATGGAGAGAGAGACAGAGAGACAGCTTGTTTGTTTGTTTGCATTCGTTTTAATTGATTTTAATTGTTGTTGATTAGAGTCGGAGTCGCAAAGTCGGGAGTCTGGGATTTAATCCGCAAGCTGGAAATTATATGGAGGAGTTAATGGGGAACAGGAACAGGAAGTTGCTGTGATTTATATAGGGAAATGGTTATTTTATTAGTAAACTATAATTTTAAGGAGAATATAAGAAGCCTGGCTTATAAAAAAAACCTTAAAGAAAAATTATAAAGAATTTCCCCCAACAGCTAACAAATTTTCCCAATCAATTTGTTGACATTTTCACTTCATGCTCCTCTTATCGAGTCAATGACCACAACGACAAAGGCAAAAGGAAAGGAAAACATCTTTAAAATTGTTTCCAATACTTGAAGTGCAGGCAAGTTCTTCCCTCTGTGTTTTTGTAACTCTTTTTTCATCGGGGAGGAGAACTGAAGAACACACTCCCCCGACCCATGTCCGTGGTCAGTATCCATCATTAGACTCAATTTGTTAGCCGGGACTACGCCTTAAACATGACCCAGCAGATAATTCAATAATTTCGAAACCCTCCTCGATACGATTCTAACAGCATGACAAACAAAAGCAGCGGGTAGAACAAATTAAAGAAAAAATAATGCATTATGCATTCATTATAGAAATATGAGAAAAAACTGTCAACACTCGGAGCGAGTGTAGTGAAAAATTGATGAAAACTGGGAACCCAGTAGCTAAGAAAACAAACACCGAACACACTCGATAACCAGATCTCTCTTGGGCAAGTTATCCCATAAAAGGGACTGAACCTATATATCTAGTATTTATACAATTCCCAACTCGAGTCCAATTCCCTGCCAGCTGTCAAAGCGAAATGTCAAAATGTTAGCTTTGTAATTAGCTCGATAGGAACAGTTGACAATTTGCAACTGTCAGGGTGACATTTTGGGCAGCTAGCAGCCGGCAGCCGGGAGTCGAGGGTTAATGACACCTCGCCGCCACACATGACAGCTCAAAAGTTTAAGTTAATTTTTCTTATTGATAAATATTTTTTATAAATTTACTTGACTCGCCAAACTCTTGACTCCCCGTCGCTGGTTCAGCCTTGAAGTTATCCAAAATGTTATTACTCGGAATTGTTTTCGTACGCTTTTGTGGTGGCCATAATGTCAAAACTATTTATAGTTGAGCCAATGCGTTTCGAGAGCTTTGATATTGACTTCGGATAGTGCTACTTGAAATATAAATCAAAATTAAATTGGACAGACAGCTAAAAATGGCAAGAGTGTGGTTTTCCTTAAGAGCGAACTCGGTTAGAAAATGAATAATAGTTCAATCAACTGTTGATTTGAATTTAAAAATAGCTAAAGACATATTTTTCTACGAAGTCTATTTAAAGATTTAAAACTTGGCAGGGTTTCCTTAAACTCCAGGCGTTAATAAAATATGGCACTTAACTTTAAATGGGTTTTAAACAAAAAACTACATTATTCGTTTAAATTCCCTCTCACGATATAAACTCAAATCGAATCGAATTTGGACCCCCATTTATATTTACACGCCTCTCAAAAGCACTTAACAGTCAATAGTATAAAACAAAAGTTCATTGCAATCAAAAGTGCAGTTTAATCAAAAGTACAACACCCTGCCACGAAATATCGTTTACCAAAAACAAAAAACGAAAAAAAAAAGTGAAAGTTTTCCCCCTTAAAGAATCTACCAAAGAGCTGTCTTTGGGGCATCTTTAACACCTTCGGGAATGGACATCATTTGGAAATGATAGATCATTAAAATGAGCTTTTTTCCTCTTGTTTTCCGCTGTTTATATATTTTTTTTTTTTCGTTTTGTGGGAGTCAGTCACGACCTTCGCTCGTTGGACTGCCGGTCGCCGCAGCTGCCAACTGGGAAAGTCATAAGTTGAAAGGTCGTGTGAATGCCGGGAAAAGGGAAAATAAACTGCATCAAGAGCTTGGCTTAAAGTTCCCCCCAAAAAAAATAATAGAAAAAAATGTTCATTACCCCAGCTTTATTTTGTAGCTATTAGAATTGTGAGCAGGAAATGATTAATGTTTTCTTTGTGATGTGACAAAGTTGGATAGGAATCTTAGAATATTTTTGTGTCAGCTGAACCGGATGGAAATGATAAGGCTAAATTAACTGATTGGGGAAAAGAGTTGGGAAATCAGCTACATTTACTTTTGGAAAAAAGAGTTGGGAAGTCAAAGGGAAAATTGGAAAATACAAATTAATATAATAATTTTAAGCTAGAAATAATCAAGTAAAGCAACCCCTATTTACAAGAAATATTATACCATATTTTTTATTCAAGATTAAAAGCTTTTAAAAATACTTAAAATTTTGTCAAAGTCCATCAACTTCTAAGAATATCCGAATAATTCTTCAAAGAACTTTTCTAATGAATTCCCAATTTCCCATTTTTCTAACTCCCCTCTCAAATGTCATAACGGTTCTCAATTTTCCAATGCTCCTTTCATTCTTCTCTCCCCCAAAAAGATCGACTCTTCCATCAAATATTTGACATGAACTGACGAAAAGCATTTTCAAGATTGACTTCCAAACTCCCTCGAACAATCACTTAACGGGATTTTGTGGGGAGAAGCAGCAAACACAGTTGAAGAGAAGTATTCTCTATGCAAACTAAGTGCCGCCCCCCTTCCACCCCAACCACCTTCAACGTTAACCCTACAAAGGCGGCAAAGTCAGAAAACGCACCCATCAAAAGGCGTTACAAATTTTGATTTCTTTTGAAAAGCAGCGACGCCTCTTTGCAACGCAAAGAAAGCTGGCCAGAAGAGGGTGTTGTTGGGAAAGGTGCTGAGCCCCAAGGAAAAATATCAATTACAGCATAATTATGTGTGACGCAGAGAAGAAGGGGAAAATGTAGAAGAATTCTGACAGAAAATGATTGATTTGTGAGGTTAGGTAAGAAAGGAAAAGCTTCTCTCTCCGAGATGAACTTTTGACACATCGATGGAAAATTCTTTTCGTTTGTCATCGTATAATTTAATTTTAAACGTTACGTTGACTCCCCTAAACAACGGTAAATGATAGTTCTAAAGGAGAAAAGGAAAGAATGGGGGGAGGGGGGTAGAAGAATTCGGGTTAGGGGATAACGATTGTCAAACATGAAAAGATCTTTTGCCTGTAATTGCATATTAAACAACATTTAACCAAAAAGTTAACTGGTAAAAGGTATAGCAGCGGCCCGCCTCTCCTCAAATCTTCTACCATTCAAGGCCCGTCTTTCAACGATTCTCCACAGTCTCCTCCACTCTCCACTCCCCACTCTCCACTCTCTTCTCTCCTTTACCATATTTCCTGTTCAATGTCAATGTTGTGACCTTTGTTAAGCATTTTGTTTGCTTTGGCTTGGGGAATCTTTTCTATCTTTTTTTTTGCCAGGCTGCCTCTTTATTTCAGATTCTTCAAGTACCGTTGTAATTGTTTGCCTAGGCTTCTCTTTTTTAAAGAGAAAATCAATTGCATTGTTGCTGTTAAATAATATTGCGCAATTTTTATTCAAACAGCCCAAAGGAGTAGAAGAAAAAGCATTTGAAAGAAAAAAGATTTATAGAAAGTTGCCAAAGGTAAAGAAGACATAACATGAGGGGGAGTAAGGTGAGGTGGAAATCTTTCAATGATGTAGGTTTTTTTTGTTTGTTTGTTTGCTGCTCAAGTTGCTTTTTTTTTTGTGGGATGCTGATGTAAAAAAGAGTTGTAATGCTTGGATGAAAAACCAATGCGGTAAGGTTCGATACGGTTGTTGGGTGAAGTTCATGGACAGGTAACAGGGACTTTTTTAAGAGAATTAATGCAATTTCCTTTAAATATACAAAGAATACTTTATAAAACTAAAAGCTCATCAGATTTATTTATTAAAAAATAGTAAACTACTTTACTATTTAATTTAAATTAAATCATCTCTTTAGCTTTGATTAAAATAATTTATTAACTTGCTTAAAATATAAATTAAATAAGGTCTTGATGTATTTTCTATGATAAACCATTTAACAAATCAAAAATACAATATTTCCTCCTTCAACTTTTTTCATTTCCAGTTCCGTTTTCCCTCAAACAAATTTCAATTGCCAAAAAAAAAAAAGAAAATCCGCCCCTAGTAACGAAATCTCTAATAAAATCTTCAAAAATTTCTCAAGTGCCAAGTCAAATACTTGACGAATAATGAAAATATTGAGCCGGATGAAAGGCAGAGTGATTTCAATAAAAATAAATAAAAACGGAAGTCCAATAAAAGTCAATAAAAGCAGCAACAAAATTTGAATATTTGTGTAAAAGTGCGGCAAAGTTGAACCAAACTTTCCAAAAAGAAGGTAGCTTTTTTTTTCTTTTTTTATTTATTTATTTACTAGAGTTGTGGGTGAACGAAGTCCAATGCATATTTTATTAGCTGTAAATTTTATTAATGTGGCCATAAATTCAGGAGAAGCCAAACCGAAACAAGCTGCAAACAAACCCAAAACAGGGTTTCCACAGACGAGGGGAGTAGTTGCAGATGCAGTTGGCATCCACATCAATATGGCCGCAATGTGTGGCAACGGAGGACACTTGGATTTGGGCAGTGTGTCGTTGCCGTTTTTGCTTTTGGGGGGTTAAGAGGGGGTTTCTAGGGGTCTCAGTGGGGGTTTCGTGGGTGCCAAGAGGGGTGGCATTGCATGACCGAAGCGTTGAAAAGAAAAAACACGAGCGTTAAATTTATTTAAGCCAAAGATAAGGCACGCTAAGCCATGGCCAAAAGGAGTAGTGGCTAAGCCAGGTACACCGGGGAAAAATTATATGGCTGGGGAATATTAGAGAATCGAAATTTTTTAAAAATAATTTTAATATTAATCTATAATTTTTATAAAATTTATAACTTAAAATAATCTATAATTTAAAAAAAAAAACAATCTAAGATTTTTTGAAAAAATGTCAAGACAAAATTTCTTTCTTGCTTTTAAGTTTTCATTATTTAAACTAAAAGAAAATGTTATATTAAATTTAAAAAGTCAAAGAAAATCATTTTGTCTTATTATTAATATTAATTTAATTTTTTTAAATTTATTTTAAACCTTACAAATTCCTCTCAGCGCTGCCTTAGCCACGACTGAAAGGAGCCTATTGCATATATGCATAAGACTCAACCCAGTATAGCTTTTGGTTAGATCAGAAAAATTTTCTTGTGGAACCAGGGGATTTACTAATACTGTTTATGTTTCTATATAGTTAATACCCGGTACTTGAGAAACAAAATGGCATTTTATATTTGTGAATAGATATCCTTTTTTGGTACTTCGAGCCGGATCTTACAAATTATCTTGGTTATTTTACTTCTTTTAATTATCACAAAAGTAAGCTTAATGTTCAAAGCTAATAAGAGGGGTATTTCATAGTCGTGGCTTTCGTGTTTAGTAATTCTATTTTTTTTATCTATGTGTACTGTGTGTGTGTGTGCTGGTGGGGACAACAAGTTTGCCGCAGCAGCGACAGGAACTAAATCACGTGTTTGTTGCCGCGTTTTTTGTTGGCGCTGTTTTTGTTGTAACTTCTAACTTGACTTTGGCCAAGTCATGACGACAGGTTCAAAATCTTGCTGGGCAACTTTAAAGGAGATCTGTGGGGCGGGATGCGGAGAGGGGAGTTCGGGATAAAATAGTCGGGAGTTGGGAGTTGGGAGTCGAGACTTGGGAGCTGGAAGCTGGAGGAGCTTTGGGGTCTTCCAACAGATCGAAGCAGGCTGCTTAGCAGCGGCTTACACATGTTTGTTTTGTCTTCCTCTGTCTTTTGTTGCAAGCTGCAACTTACCGTTAGCTGGATGTGTGTATATATAAAGTAGTAGAAGTCTGGTTGCATGTGGCAAGTTTTTTTCTCTTTCTCTCGATCGCCTGAAATAATATCTAATAATGCATATAATTTTCACATGCACAGCAAATCGCGGCAAAAAATGGAGAGCAAGGAGGCAGTAGATGCCATGACTTGTCTGCAATTTATGGGGATCACGGGGGGAAGGTGGCCGCTCTCGTAACCCGGCAGGGGCTTCAATATCATTAAATATTATGATCAAATATTGCTGAGCGGCATTTTGAACTAAATTAGCCACGATGATAGGAGATCAGCAGCAGCAGCATCAGCAGTGTGTCGGCATCAAAAACGAGGGGGGAAAATCGTGAAGAGCATCTAATAAATAGCGATAACATTCAGCTTTAGTGCCTGAAATAGCTGGCGATGATGGGAAACTCACCAAGATTCGCTCTTATTTTAATTATCTTAACTTAAGACTTAATCTTGGGATGAAAATAAACTTGTTGATCCCAGTGATTGATCAGAGAAGAGCGGCAACATTAAAGAGAGCCAAGAAGAAGGTTATTAAATATTATTATTTAAAGGGAATTAATCTCTGAAGGTAATGGTTAAAGGGAAATTACATTCCTAAAATGCCAGAAAATCTTAAAATACAAGATTTTAAATAATAAATTACAGGGTACTCGAGTTCAAAGCTCTCTAAAAATGATTTCTCCGTGCAAAACCTTACTACCTTTACCTGTTCTATTTCAATTATGACATTATGGCATGACAACTGCAAATAAAAAACATAATTTCACCTCTCTTCTAGCGAATTTGATATTTATTTTCTCATTTTCTCGCCGATTTCGTGGCTCATAGTGGTATTTAATATGAAATTTCGCACATGCAAACTCACAAATCTTTTTTACAGCATCCGCAATAATAAATAACACCGAAAAACGCAACAAAAGCTTACCAATAAAACCGAATCGAATAAAAATTGCCACCAATCTCATTCGGCGCCGTTGCTAATGTTAAGTAATTAATTAAAAACAAATGCCCAACGAAATTTCGTATAATTTTTCACCAAAGCCCGCATTATTTATTTATTTAAAAAATATTAAAACAAATTGCACTCAATTCACGAAAACAAAGCAACAGACGAACAAAATTTTTGGCAATCGAAAAAGGGAGAAAGTGACTGAAGGGTTTTTCAATTGTATAACACTCGCCGTTAGATTGATAAATTGTCAATAATTAAAGCGGTGATCAAATTGATGAGCTGATCCGAAGCGAGTCTCTTTCAGCTCTTCATTTTGATTGATTTCAATGGGGTTTCATGGCTGCCAGTTATGCAACGTGTGGGCCCCAGAAATACTACTTGTGAGATAAGTACAAGTAAGGAAATTAAAAATAAATTTATTGGAATTTTTTGTTTTTTGCAATAGCAATATCGTGGCCGCGCCCATTGAAATTCAGCATCAACTGGTGCCCAATCTCCTGGGTAATCAGCAAATAAAAAACACAAAGGAAAAGAGCCGTGGAAAAGGGAAACCAATAAAAGGAATTTCCTCTTATCGCCACAAAAGTCCTCTTGCCAATCTTCAAGTTACTCTTCCCCTCTGCATTTCTGCTATATTCTTTATTCTGGATTCAAGTGGGCGCCCGCAGACTCTTCGATCTAGACATTGAGAAGGAAAAAGAAAGAAAAGTCGCGAGACAAGTGACGGTTTGCGATAGTGGGTTACATTTTGATGGCCAAGAATATATATTTAAAAAAACGCATATTTTCGTTATAAAAATAAAATATTAGCCATGTTCTTTAATGTTAAATAAAATTATTTATTTATTAAATATGAATAATAGTAGATGAAAAATATTAAATAATTGTTAAGAATTATTAGTTTGTATTTTATTTTTATTTTATTATTTTTTTTTATATTATTTACATATTTTATTCAAGCTGAAATTAATTTCTTAATTTTCTTTCTCTTTCCAGGTAATTAAAAAAATTCCCCAAAATGCTACGAATTAACCGTTATAGGGGTGAGTTTACAGGTTTACTTAATAATGCAGAATTAAGCAAAACATTTTTCTGCATTCTTGTAGATTAAGTATTCTTTTCTTTACTCATAGAAGAAAGCCACACCTTGAAGTTTTTCTCTTTTTTTCCTTTTTTTTTAAACTCAAGACATGCTATAAACAAAAAAAAGAAAAGATCACGCTATCAATTTAACAGCATCTGTCTATGATGCATGGGATCGAATTCCCCGCTCGGCTCTGATCCTCTCCTTGCGATTCTTCAGCTCCTTTTATCTCCTTCACACCCACACAGTATTGAGTATTGAGTATCGAGAGGTTTTTTTTATTTATTTTATTTTTTTTTTGCAACTTGTCCTGGACAACATTTTTCCAAGGAACCTGCATGCACTCACACTCGCTTACATACATAAATAGCAATCGCTGTCTATTTATAGATACCTCAGATCCTCTAGCCAGCGAAGTCCTCCTTAGCTCTCACTCTCTTTCAATGTTAAGGTACACTGAAAAAAAAAATATAATACTAAATATATGAGGTTCCCCTTTTATAAACACTTTCCAATAATTAATTGTTCTCTTTCATAAATAAGAAAATTTTTAAAAATAGTTTAACTAAACTAATAATCTATACACCAAAAGAAATCCCCAAAAAAAATATTAAATTGTCACATTAATTGCTTATTTGTTATGGATTTATTTCTTGAGCTTCTTTTTTAGCCTTGAAGGCAAATTCCCAGATAAAAATGCAACGCGGCTGTCAACAAGCTAAGACAACAAACAAAAGGCTGTAAATTTATTAAGTTTTTTTTTTTTTCACCCTCCCTGCTCTGCCTTTTAATTTCAGCTTGTAAAATAATTAAGCTGAAAATAATGAAACTTAATCCCAGCCACAGGCGGCGAAAAAATAAGTGAGTGGGGGACGGCCAGAGCTTTAACTGGGTTGCCTCAATAACCGTTGGGCGGGATTAACACGCTTTTTTTCTTGCTATTTTTCTGCTTCTCTTGGCTGTATCCCGCGGCATTTTAAACAGTAGCCGAAAAAAGGTAAACAACATAAAATAAAAAAATATATATATATATAAACACAATTGCCATGGCAAATTTCCCTTCACAACTTCACTGTGGCTACTGTAAAAATGCTTTTACATGGGAAATAATAATTACCTGGGCAATAAGCAGGACAAATTAATGTGCAACTGTTTAAGCTGAGCTATAAGCCGATCTTGACCAGAACAGCCCTTAAAAAATATGTATTTACTACAAATGAGTAGCAATTCAAAGGCTCAGATACATATGTATCTTTTGATTATCAAAGAAAAGTTTTCGGGGTTTTGAGCTATCTTTATATCTGATTTTATTTATATTTGATAAAAAATATATATAACATATTTCATATTTAAATTAAAGCCCACATTATACTCTCTTACCAAAAGCACTGAGCCCTGGCATCGGGTTAAGTAAGCTGTTACGTTAGCATTAAGACACTTCAAAAGGGGGCTGAAACTTCCTCTTAAATGGGGCGTGTCATGTGTTTTAATTAGCCCTCGGGGTGCTGCAAAATAATGTTACCTTTCATTGCCCCGAAAAGCTTGTCAAAAGTGCAAACAAGTTTCCGACAGTTAAAACTTTGATTCGCTGCAACTCCCACAGCAATGATTAGCCATATAAATTCGAGATGAAAATGAAACCGAAGAAATACCAATTGTGAGGATGAGTAGCCACAAAACTCGTGTCCGCATCACCTTACCCATTTTTCTATTTTTTTTTAAATATTTTTTTGTTGCATGAAAATGCCATAAAAGCCAAGAAGATATTGAGACGGCGGCAGTGAAAATAAAATGATTTAAAATGAAGCGCAAACTTTGAACTCGGACTTGAAAAAATTGAATTTGGTTTTTCCTTAGTTTTCTTTCTTAGTTTTTTGCATCTTTGAATTTATAGCTATTTTTCGCGTGGTCGACTTTTGTTGTTTTCCTCTTTTTGCCTGTCGGAGATTTCATAATAATACAGTCCGTTTTTTGTTTTGTTTGTTAACCTGAAAAGTGAAATGCATTTTCGTTGGTTGGTTTTTTTTTCGTGGCAAGGGGGAAAATTATCGCTTTATCACGATTCAAACGGTACCACTTTCTCAGCTTCATTTGTAGCAATAATTATGCAATTTGCTCTTCGTAGCTACGATTCAGAGTCCGATTCCGAATCCGAATCGTTGGCCCCTGCAATTGTGTTGCATTTCCCTCGTTCGTTCGTTTTCTTTTCGATTCGATTTGAAGACTCTGTGCATTATAATTTCTGTTGTTATTTATAATTGTTGGACATCTGAGCATTGTGGGTGCTTACTTACTCTTTTTTTTCTCCTTTTTGTTGAGCTTTGCATAGTTATCACTCCGGTATATATCTTTACTCGAGTAGCCATAACAACATAATTGTGAAGAAAGAAACGATTTTGGGGCCGATTTTTCGGTTATGACAAATTAATTGGCTGCAATTGTTTTGTCTGGGTCTAGGGGGATCGGGAAAGTTATCGATGGCTTTATGGCACACAATTGCTGCTGTATTTTATACGAGTTTATAATATATTTATCTGTGAATGCAGATTAGGTGGTTATGGGTTGTAAATGATATACTCGAAGTGGGAGCAATTGTTAAAATTTTGGGATTAAGAGAAAAAGAGTGTTTGTTTATATAAGGGAGAGGTAGCTTAAATAATTTTGTTTATTGTAAAGAATAGGAGTTTTTGAATGATTTATATATTTAAATACAATTTGTTTATATTCTGTTTATATAGGAAATTATTTATAAATATGTAAGCCGTAATAAAGTAAATAGAAAAAATTTGAATAAACATTTTAAATCAACTTATATTCATTGGACAGCCCTTAAAATAAAGCTCTGATAATTTCTCCACTTCTTCTTATTAGTAAAAATATATAAAAAAATTTAAAAATACGCCAAAAAATAAAAGAAAAATTCTAAACAATATCTTCATATATATCTTCACTTGTTGCCACTATCAACTCTCCCAATTCTCAACAGAAGCCAGTCTAAGATCCTCTGTCGCGTCGATTATAAAAAAATGTGAGTGCCACACAACAATGCGGATAAAAAATAAATAAAGAAAAAAAAATATATAAGCAGTGAAATCCGACAAAAAAAAATTCGTGTCAACCAAAGTGTGTCACAAATTTGGCCAAAATAACTCTTAACCCATTAACTTAAACTCTGCGTTCCGTATGATCTTCCATTGATTGCCCCGCAGACGAAATTTGATCGATCAGCGGTGGCAAATATATATATATATATTTTTTTTTTTGGCCAGCCGCAAGGCAAAACTTTTTCTTTTCTTTATATTTTTCTCTTTTTCTTTTCATTTCGTTAAAATTTTTTTCTTCATTGTCTGCCTGTGTCTGCCGGTTATTATTTGTGCACATTTTTTCCTCGACTTGGTTTGGTATGTGGACCACTGTAATTGGAGATGCGACGATGTCTGGGGGCCCTTTGCTCGCTTCCTGATCGAAGTGGTATATATACCGACTCGTAGGTATTTATTTTCCATAACCAAAAAACGTGAATCGAATTGTTAGATAAATGCTTAAGGTATTTGGCAACCTTCTTCCTGAAAACAAAACAAAAAAAAGTTTACTTGGTTCCGTCAACGAATTAAATTAAACTTAAACAATTTAATTCGCTGGCAATTTCATGTGCAAAGCAAAATTGTTGAAATGGCTTAATTAATTTGCCCAATTTTTTCGTGTTTTATGTGTTTTTTTTTTTGTATTTTTGTGTCTCTTTAAGTTGGTCAAGTCAATTGCCCAATCCCAAAATGAGGCCCAGGCCCAGTTAACAGCAAAACAAACCTCGACAAGCCCTCAGATAAACGCCCACCAGCAGCCTTACTTCCCTATATATATATATATATATATACATGCCTCGATTTGGTGCGACTAACTCACGCCTACGATTTTACAGCTCTCCGGTTGTTGTCTCGACTTAATTTGATAAGATTTATTTCGATTCGCGTGGAGAGTCGAGGAAAAGGCCAAGAAACCCAACGAACATCGAACATTGAGAAATGTTTTTTTGCCCTCAATAAATTGTAGGAGGAATCAGAGTGCAGAGAAAGAAAAAAGAAAAAAGCAGGATCTTTAGTCTTTTTTGAGGTAGTTTCAGTTGTTAATTTACTAGTTTATGAATTATGTACTCCAAAAGTCACTAAAAATGTTATAAAGTTTACAAAAATGTACCTAAAAATATGAAATACAAGTTTTTAGATACGAAATTCAGTCTAAATTGGGACTTATAGGATTTAAGGATTTTTTAAATTGAATAAATGTTAATGCTCTGTTCAAAATTATATATTAAAATGAATATTAAATCTTTTTAATATTTAAAATAACCATTTCCGGTTCACAAATATTTTTCCCAGTGTCTCCACAACATCGTAGCTAACATTTAAAAAACAGTTGAAATAGAAATGTAAACGTTTGTCTGATAAATGGCCTAAACGGGCCTTGTTTCGCCGCGTTCTCACTGAACACTCGAGAGTCGAGACTTGAAAGTCCAGAGAGTGTGGGTGATCTTTATGTTGTGTCTTTTTGTTTTTTTGTTTTTTTGTTTTTGCCCGTTGGTGGGTGTATCTATTGGCTACTGATTGGATTGGTTTGGATTGGGGGGAGCTACCGATGAGATCTTAAAAAAAAGGGAAGGGGTATAAAAGTGAAGTGCATTTAAATAAAGGTTATTTCGAGTTTTGTAAAGTGCCTACATATTGCCAGGTGGGATGAAAGAGAGATGGTTTCGATTGCAAGTGTTTTGTTCAAGTATCTGATAAAGATATCTGGAAAACCAGGAACTTTGAGTATTAAAAGAGTAAATTTAAATATATTTATAAAATATTTTTAAAAATATTAGCTTAATATTTATTTATTACCTTTTTATAAGTACATTTCCTTTCTTATTTTCCCACAATAATCAGCTCTTATTCGGTGTTCTTCCATCAAATTGTCAAACGTGAAAGTTGGCAGCTTGTTTCTTTTTAAGCCTTTTCCTTGAGTTTTTCTTTTGGTTTTTGTTTAGCCACCCGCCTTGTACATTTTGGTAAATGTTGTAAATGTTTTTTTAGTTGGTTTGACCCTCTCCCCTGCTTACTTCTTCCCTCCCTCCCCCCTTCTAGTTCAAAAGTTCATTGTCAAGTCTAATAAAATGTTCAAATGACACGTTAAGTGTCAGCAGCTACAAGAGAGTTTCCCTGGCTCTGGTTCCCTTTTTGCATTTGCACTTTGTTTGAAAGACCGCCGCGAGTAGCAGCGATCAGCCTAAACAAAAGAGGGGGGAAAACTGCAGGAAAACTAGGGAAAACCGGCAAGCTGAAAAATACCGTTTACCGCTCTATCTGTGTTGCCCTCCTCGCTCTGTTCCCTTTTTGTCAAATGATGATAAATCGTGACCCGCCAAAAGCCTCAGTGAAAATGTTGCTGCATTAGCATCCTCCCACTCCTCAAGCACTGAAAAAAATTTGTAAATATTTTTAAATTAATTTAAAGAAATTTAAAAGTGTTAAAAAAGCAAGAGAAATTAATAAAACGAATGGGAAAATAATTATAAATATAATAAAGTGATTTAAAAAATCATTTTTTGAAATATTCTGTAGACATTTTCTATAAATTATATTTATATTATTTATATTAATGAATATTAGTATAAAAATTCATTTTTTTTTACTGCATCCTCCTTCTCCTTTTTGAGTGACGTGGAGAGACCTTCAAGAGAGCTACCAATTTTTTTCCATCTTCCAACCGTTTTTCACCATCGGATCCCCAGGATCCCCAGCAATCGAAACTCGACATTTCAGTGAATTATGTGGTTTTTTTAGATGATAAATTTGCAATTTAGCCAAGTGTATGTGTGTGAATAAGTAAGTGCACTTGGTTGGCGCTTAGAAATTAGGCAAAAATATAATTTATGAGCATTCAAATTGTCGAATGGATGGGATGCCCTTTGGCTGAGCCGCTGCTCTGTGTGTGGCTTCCCTTCGGTTTTGATTTAAATGCAAATTACTGATTTTATTACGAGAGGAAATGTCACCTTTTCGCACCTTTAAATCACGATTCCCATTGAGTGACAAGTAAATATAAAATTTATCTATTTTGTATTTAAATTTGCATTTTTTTAGAGAGGGGAAATCAAAGCAATGTAGCAATCGATGGCGGCAAAGTTGAGTTTTTAATTGGAAGGGCTTAAAATGTGATTAAAATTAAGTGATAATAGCCTTGATTTATTATAAAGGTATTAATATTTAATTAATATTTATTTAGGTAGTAACAAAGTCTGTTTAAATGGTATAGAAAAACCATAATGCCATTGGTAAATATTGCTAATTAATTTAAGCCTAAGCTTGTCTTCTGGGAAATGAAAAATAAACCAGTTCCAGTACCAATAATTGCTTCGAATCACCAACCACCTTTAATCGGTTTCAATTTTGACATTAACCCTGACTGAATGTCAATTAAATTTCATCATAAAAGCCGATGACAAATCCCCATCAAGGTCGTCGAAAAAAGCAAAGCAAACCGAACCGGTGAACGATAACGATCCATTGATAAAATGCCAGAGCTATCTGTACAACTTCCACTTGCGACTTACAAGCTCATTTGTCACTAGAGTTCCCAGTACCTGTATCTTGCGAATACGCGCCCCGGAGTATCTGTATCTTTGCATCGCCAGCGACCTTGCCTAGTGAAACGGCAAAAGCAATCAGCTGATATGTATGTCTTGAGTGTAACAAATTAGCAAATAGCAACAATAATAAACAACAAACTGCAAAATAATATAAAATAAATGAAGTGCGAGGAACATGGAGCAGGAATTTTTTAATTTAGATAATTGAAAAGAGAGGAAAGGAAAAAGAAATTCGCAGAAAAGAAGATTCGAATCGAAACTCAATACAAACACAGATTTAGAACTCAATTATTATTTTAAGCATTTGTTTTCAATGGTTTAATCACCGTGAGATATTTAAATGATGAACAATTTAACCAATATTTGCCCAGAGTTCTTTGCTATTATTTTTAATAATTTAATGAATCATTTTCAGGCAAATTTCTGTGGTTAAAATTGTGGGTATTTTATTAATAAAGCAATTTTGTGTTGTGTTTTTTTTTTTCCTTTTTTTTATTACTCTTTGATTGATAAATATTTGATTAACATAATTTGCTGCAATGAAAAATGCGTGCTTGGGGGAAAACAAGGAAACGGGGAAACAAAATTGCTGAAGCGGAAAATATAATGCGGCAAATTTTTGTTTTTTGTTTCCCCGCTGGTTAACAAGGCGTGTTGTGTATAGATTAAAATTGTTCAATTTGTATTTGTTAGTTATTAATAGAGCTATTTGTGCAGCCAGATTATTTCACACGATATTTAGACCTGGCCAAACCCGAAACTGCGTCAATTTCGTTTGAAATGGAATCCAATCTCGGCACCGCCAAAATGTCAAATGCATCAAAGAAATCAAATCATTAGAAACACGATCAGACTAATTAAAGAAAATGAAATAAATGAGAGTCACAGTCGACGACAAGTCAAATTAATTAAAAACAAAAATACAATCAAAGGCAAAAAACAAATGCCACTTGTTGGCCAAAAAGGTCCCCTTGGCAAAAATACAACAAAAGAAATACGAAAATAGAAAACCCAGCCCAAAACTGAGGGCCTCGATCTACAGATGTTTTTTAGGTGTGTCCTAGCCAAAATGGCCACGCCCTATATATATTTTTGTGTCTTAGCCCAAATCCAATCTGCAATCCAGTTGTTGTTTACTTTCTAATACATGATAGCCGGGGCCAGAATCGCAAGCCATGTGAACTTGGTCAATTTGCTGTCGGCAACTATAAAGGTCAGATGCAGTAAGGGGAATTACCCAGAAACATAAATAAAATAATACACCAATTACTCTTTAATAAATGAAATATAAAACAATAAAACTTTATATAGAAATAAATTCAAATAAATTTTGTACTTAAAAGCTTAAGAAATACCAAGAAAATGCTAATCTTATAGCCATATCTTTTGGCAATAAAAATATTTCTCTTACTTGATTTTCATTCAAAGACCCTTACAAACCTCAAGCTAAACTTGAAGCACCCTTTTCTAGGGTACATTTATAACCGCACTAATTTATGTTTATTGTTTATTATTCAGCCAATACTGTTTTTATTGTGCTTGTATCTCCCTTGGGCAGAGGAAAAAATTGAATTTAATTATATGTAATGGTGTTTTTTTTTAGTCCAACTGATTGAAATTTATATCAGCCTTTGTCCGCAGAAATTTATTAATATTTCTATTGACTTTAATGTCTCTTTTTGCGTGGCCGAGATCCTCGTAAACCTTGCGGATTTAATGGTACAACGATTTTTAGTGTTTTTCAATTGATGTTTATGGATCTATTGCGGCTTGTTTATGTTTATTGGCTTAAAAAAAAACTCACACACACAGAAGATTATCAATAAAAGAGGCGAGAGTCTAGCTAACGCATAACTCCCACTGCCAAAAAAAAAAAGTGGGCACTCTTAATGAGCTTAAAATATATATACCATATATATAAATAGAGTTTTCTTTGCGGTCAAGTGATTGTCCGCATTTGGAATTCCGTATTTGGGTTTGTTTTATTTAAATATCAAAACCATAAATTCGAATGCAACTGTCAAGTGCAGGAGCATTGTTAGTGCGGGGCCTTATGGGGTTAATGTGCTCATTGTGCGACCATTTATTTTGTTGTTCCCGAGCTTGCTCTAGTTTGCTTTGGGTTTTGAGAACGAAATCAGAGTGCAAATATATTGGAAGTGGGTGTAAACTCTCCCTTATTGATGGAAATAATAGAGAACTTCTTAAAAATATATTACTTATAGTTGATTAATGGTTTTAAAGTCTTTTTTAACACTTAATAACTTAGCTTTGAGTTCTAAAAACGAAATTAGGGTGAAATAATAGGCGTGAACTCTGCCTTGTCAATAGAAATAATATAGAAATTCTTTAAAAAACTAATTAAATGTTGTATATTCTAATAAAAGCTTCAAAAAAATGTTTTTTAAGAATAATAAGAAAATAGAGAACCTGAAAATAATAGGAGGGACTTTAATTTACTGTAGCAAAAATTATAAAATGCAGAATTGAATCGTTAAGAATTTATATAAATATCAAACCCTTAATATTTATATACATTTTACCAAGATTAGCTGTGATTTCTTAATAAAACTACAAAATATATATGCAAGTATATTTTTTATCTCTAAATAATTTCCTTAAATTTATATAACAAATTCATACCTTTGCCAAAAATCCTACCTATACCTCAATAAAAATACCAATTATACCCCAGCTCCATCGACACTTTTAACATTTAATTTCAAACAAAACATTTTGACGAGTTTCACAAGATATTTTGGCCAACCCCCCTAGTAACATAAATAAATGTAAATGTAAATTAAGAGGGACGGGTAGGTTGGTTCCTCCTCCTCGAATGTCAAAATGATTTCTGCCTTTTCAAGTTGTGCCGCCAAAACGTCGAACTTTTGACGCAATTTGCATTTTATTCGCAATCTATATTGGCGCCGCAGCTTCTGAGCGGCAAAAATATAAAGGAAAGGAAAAAATTGACGCAAGCCCCTGCGACATATTTTACAATGTTTGCCATATTTTTGATTGATTTGTTTTGCCAGGCGAGATGGGGGCCCTGGCGCCAGATTTTCGTCCATTGATTGAAGGGTGAGAGGAGCCTGAAAATTGAGCCCAAGGTCTGTCTACTGGGGGGAAGAGAAAACGATTTTTTGCAGCTGTTCACACACTTGTTTCATTAGCCAAAGTGGCAAAACTTAAATACACAACAAATATGCTGGAAAAGTCTAACCGTAACATTTGGTTTCCATTTCAGTCAGTCACAAAATCAAATGAAAAACATAACTCAAAAATGGAGAAGATGAATGATAAATGACAATTGGGAATTTTAGAATTCTCTAGGCGAGAAACTCTTGATTTTTTCTCATGTTCATGTTGGGGGAAAGAAAGTTTCCCTGGGATTTAATGATTAGCCAAAGGTCGGTGTCGGTGCTTATGCAATATTCTGTAGGGACCCGAAGGTGAAAGTTTCCACGCACTTTCGGTTTTTCTTAGGGAAACTCCTATAGCGGGTGAAAATGTATTTTTGTATTTTCTTGTTGGACTCCCAACCGAGCATCATCTCCATCACCATTGGAGTGCCATTCGAAGTGATCCCAAATGCTCAAAGAGATCTTTATCCAAGTGGAGAATTTTGTGTGGGCAGCTTGAAAACCCCGTCTGGAGATGGCTTATTAAAAATTCTAATCACATGCAATCACCACAAGAGCTTGAGGTTTTCCCCTTTCCATCCCCTTTGATCGGTACAATGGCTCGAAGTCGCCGACGGTTATCGATTAATCATCAAATTAAAAATTACCACTGCCAAAGAGAGCGTGGAGCGTGTCCAAAACAACATGAAACACCTCGAAAGGCAATTGGAGCTGTTTTTTATTTCTTTTTTTTTTGTTTTTTGGCACTTACAGTACGTTTGGGTCAGCCAATTTAAACAATATCTAGAATTTCGTGGCTGGAGCGGGGCGAATACAAAACAAAAATAATAATAAAAACCACACGAACTTCGATTGGAATTAAAAGTTTTTTTCTTTTTATTTTTGGCAATTGTCTGTCTTGATTTGTGGGGGGTTGAAGGCAGGAGACGTGTTGTATAACTAGCTATAAGGACTGATAATTGCCAGAATTCGTGGGTCTTCGAATGGTGAATGCCTGGGAGAAGCGTGGTTAAGTTTTCGCTGGCTAATCGATTTATTTTCGACCGAGTAACGTGAGGTTCTTGGGAGAAGCCAATAATCTGTAAGAAAAGTTTTTTCATCAAGGTCAATATAAATCGAAAGGTATAAACATATAGGTAAATAATTCTCACATTTTTGGTTTGCTCATCGTCTTTATTTTGCAAATATGACTCTCTCTTTTTTCTATTCTTTCAAGGTTACTCCCCTTTTTTTTCGCTGACCCACCCATTTCCAGGGAAATTGAAGAATAGAAAACAAAACAATTGAGGCAATCGTTACATAAACAAATAAATATTCACAGATATATGTATATTAAAGTCGTAAATTAATTTAAATATGGCAAATAATTTCCTTTGATTGTTTCAGCAATTTTGTCTGTCTTCATAAATAAGGCTTTTGAAGAGCCCGACAAGAGTTTGGCAATTAAAAATAATTATAAAACAGAACATAGTTTAATTTCTCAAGAGCAGAAATCATATTTAAATTGTTTATTATTTTATATAATTTATTTATATTAATACTTAGTATTATTATTAATGACTTACCCAACTATGAAGAGTAATTATCCCAAAATGAAATATAAAATTTCCTTAACTGTATTATGTATCTTTATATTTTCCCTGTGTATCATCTTACACTTCTCCCCGCTTCGCTCCATTCAAATTAATTAAATCAGATTCTTCTCCCAAAATTTCTTATCACAAATTTGTCATCAGCTTGTAAACAGACGAAGAAGACTCTTGCCACATGCTGATCATAATGAAGTTAAACCGCTGATACCGATCGCTCGACGCCCCAGACAATTAAGTTGAAGAAAGAGGGAGTGAGTGAGAGAGAGCCCCCAGAAGAATTGCATGCAGAGAGAGAGAGCAGCGGCAAAGACTGGCAATCAGCTGATGTCTCAAAGTAGCTCTCTTCGGTTGCCAAGAAACCCGAAGCAGAGAGCCGAAGTCAAGCCGAAGTCGCACCATAACCGGGCAGAAGTCTCCGGCTCAAGCTCGCGATCAGTTCGCTTTCTGCGATCTTCGCGCACACAACGTTCAGTTAGAGCTGTCTATATATATAGAGCCGCCTTGGACGCTTCGATCTTTTAGTGGCTCCCACGCCTTCGTCAAGTTTCGTTAGCCTGACCGTGAAGTGAGTTTCGTTCTGTTCGCGCAAATTGTAACCACTGTTGTGCGCCAAGTTCATTCACGTTGCGCCATAATTAATGTAATGTAATGTAACGTAACGCTTCGCATCGAAATCGAATATTATTCGAACGTTGAATTTAATTGCAATTTGCAAACTGTTTATTTTTCGTACATTTTTGATTTCTGATTTCCATTTTCGGGCATTTCCGTTTCACTTTTGAGCGCGCGCATTCGAGCGCAACAATTAATTGCAGGCAATGCAAATTGTCCGTGATTGTTTATGATTGCCAGTTTGGCAACAAGAGAGGAGAGCCTCGCAAAAGTGAAATTTCCCCTTAAAAATAAATTTAAAAAAAATAAATAATAATGCCAACAAATTAACATAACAAATTTTTGCAGCTTTTGGCAACAAATTGAAATACCGTTAAATGACAACGTAAGCCCGAAAAATAATTAACCATAAACGATACAGCAAAATTACCCACCGAGTGCCAACAAACCAAAAAGCAAACTGTTTAAATATTTTAACAAAAAATTCTGAAATATGTCTGCGGAATCGATGCAAAAACGAAAGTGCTCGAAGCGGATCAGCGGTTAGAGAGAAAGGCAAGTAAAGTGAGTGAAGAGAAATGAGAGTTGGGAATTCTACCGGGGAATTCCATCGGTGAAAGATCGATGTTCGAGTGGAAATAATTCAGGAAGTTCTTTATCATTTGATCTCTGGGTTAATGAATAATGATGTTCAATGGAAAATGCAAAGTGAAATGAGTTGAAAGCGAAGTGAGAGAATGTTTTTTATAGGGAACGTGATGAAGAGAGTTTTTAAAATGATTTATAGTTCTTAAAATCAATTATAAATATTTTTAAAATTCCAATAAAAATTTTAAGAAACTTATTATTATTTTATAAGGAGAATCTTTCTACTTAACTTTATTTTTTCTTAATTTTTTTTTTTAATTGTTGTACAATCTGAATCAATGAAATATAAATATTCAAGAATATAGAACAATTTAAATACCTAAAATACAAGATTATATTTTTGTAAAAAAATCTATTAAATAATTTGATTAAAAAAGTTAAAAACATATTTAAATATTTCAGTAAAAATTAAAATTTATTAAAATAAAATTTATTACTCCTCCATTAAACTTCTTCTTTATTTAATAATGTAAATACATTGATTTTCCCTAGTTTTCCTTCACTTTCCACACAAACAACTTATTGTATCCGATAGATACACATTAGATTGTCGCTGGTCTCTTTAGTCAAATTGCATTTTCTTTCACTAATTTTGCTGCAATTGAAGTTTTCCTTGGATCACTGGGCTTATACCTCTCCCCCCCTCACTTTATTTTCATTTCATTGTTGTGCGAAAAACGATTTCCCTTTGTGCGAAAAGCCTGTAACGTATTTTCCCCTGTTCCTCATCAGCAGCAACCCACTAACTTGGTTTCTACTCCAATTTACTTTGTTAGCGAGCGTGATGATGACAAACACAACCTTTCACACTTAGCCCAGTCAAGACAAATGCACTGGGAGAAAATATAACTAAAAAATGTAAACTTAAAATTTATTTTTAAAAGTATTTCTGAACTATATAAAATTTATATAAAAAAGAAATAAATATTTCTTTATGGAATTTCTTTCTGCTTTGTTTAGAGTCTCAATTGGAATGCAAATATATTTGTTTTTTCCTCTGTAAACCTTTAAGTGAGGCTTTAAATTCGCCCTGTCATTCCCCGTTGATCTCTTGCTTGGCCCGTCCCCCACCTTCTCTTTTCCTGCTCATTTGTGACACATTTCCCTCGACAGCAGCAGCAGCGGCCAGTAAAAGTTCTCCAAGACGCGATTTGTATGCCATGGACAAACATTTTGGCCAAGAAATTGAACTACTTTCGTTAAAAACGTTAAACAAGGGGGAGCAGGGGGATTACGGAAGGGGTATTAACATAAATATTTGATGCGATTTTCCACTGAATTTGCTGTGTCAAATGCACCATAAACACTCAACTCAAACTCACCTACTTGGCTGTCTGTCAGCTTTCATTCAATTTTTTTACATAAACAGGCAATGGAGAGGGGTGTCCGAGAGGGGGCTTTACTCTTTTTAAATGCAACTCCAGCAGTTTGGGCAGTAAAATAAAAAATAAAAAAATATTTTCAACCGTAAAAGAGGCCGCTGCCGAATAGTTGAAATTCGCTTGAAACAAAAATTGTTGGCTTTTTGTGACAAGAATTTGCAAATGTCAACGAAAATTGCGAATTTCGCATTAAAGAGAATTTGCCAAATGATGAGAGGGAATTGGGGGAAAAAGGGGTAAAGGGCGAAAGAGGGGAAATACCAAAAAGCCCCAAAAAGCGAACCAATTGAGATTGTTTTATATGGTTTTACTTGAATTTATTTTATTTTTTTTATTTTTTGCCGTTTCTTATACAACTTTTGCATTTCTTTCTGGGGCAGTTTTGTGTCTGGCATTTTTAAAGAGTTTAAAGCAAATGGATCCGTAACGGAATCGGAATCGGTAACACATCAAAGTCGGGACATGATATGCCCCTCAGATATATATACCTTACTTTGATGTGAAAATATGAGGAGAATGTAAAAGGGTTCTTTTTAGGAAATGGTTCCAAATTAAGGGAAAGAGATTTATTAGGATTATAAATTAATAATTTTATAATTATTATTATGATTAGAAAATATTTTCTTGAATTTGTCTAATAACCTCTTACAACTCTATAATATTTTTTAGACTTCCTGATGCAATTCCCTATATTTACCTTGGCCTTAATTACATCAAAACAATACACTTATTAATAAAAAATTTAAAAATAACACTTTACTTCCCGTTTTCCCTTGAATTGAAGCTCTCGAATTTTAAACTTGATTTCCCTTTAACCATTAAGCATATTGAATTGCCATCGGATCTTTGCCTTTCCACTTGTTATCGTTCTTTTCGTGGACAGTGTATGTGTTTGCCTTCGAATGTAACACTTGTGTTGGACTGACACTCTCGGTATCCGTCAGATACATTTACAAGCTCGGTATTTCCATTACTTCCCCCTTCTTGTTAATGACAACTCTGCTTTTTTTTTATTGCGCGACAAGAAACGAATTCAAAGGCTGACACTTGAATAAATCGAAAAGGTATATACATATATTTCGGTGACCTGTCGACACAGTCTATCTTTGCCAATAAAAAAAAAAGAAGCAGCCCAACAATTGTTGTAAATTCAATTGTTATTACCTATTATTATTTACGGACCGAGTCTAAAATCGATTTCTGACTCAATTACAGAGGATGTTTCGGGAAGCTCATCGAGATATTTACCGCTTGATTACCTAATTGATATTGTTATGGTGTCATAAGCATTATCAGCCTTTCGTTAGATAAAGCAAAATTTATTGGCTGGGATCAGTGAAGTTCGGCTGTCATCGCCGCATATATATACATAGAAATTATATAGAGAGTGACTCTGAAGATTTCTCCACTAATTAGACCATAAAGGAACCCCGAATGATTCAGATAAAACCACAACAAAGGTCACGCTTTAATTGATAAGAAAACAATGCTGCTCTGGCTCTGGGTTCGCTTCTAGTTCGTTACTTTTCAAATTTTCTGCTCACTCGCTTGGAAATCCTCCTACTCGAGCTTCAGGTGACGGGGCCCTGCCCCGATAAAGATCGCACCCCAGAAAACAAAAAAAAAAAAAAACAGTCGGTGTCGGCCCAGAACCCAGACAGGTGGCAGGGGTTTTCGAGTGCACTGCCGCAAAGGAAGCCCAGCGAAAGATACAGATACAAAGATACAAAGATACAGGGAGAAACAGCAACAGAAACAGAAACAGAACCAGAAAACAGAAACACTTTTAATAGTTTTGAACCTTTTGTGCCTCCGCCTGGGCCTCCTCTCCACTTAAAATGTGCAACGGAGCGTGCCTTTCTCTTGGGGCAGAGAGTAATTAACCCATGTTGGCCATTCTTCTCCTTCACCTGTGTGTGTGCAAAACATTTAATTGTGCCGATTGCATTGCCACCATATCTGAAATGCCAAAACACACACAAATTAACTCGACTTCGACTCCATTCCACCAGTTTTCATGCCATCATTCCCCAACGAGATCAAAGTTCTTTCCGCCGCTACGGTTCTTGACATATTCAAAGCATTTCTTACCCATAGTCCCGGGGTTATTAAAAGTACCAACTCATCATCATCATCGTCGTAAAACAACCGAGTCTCTAGTTATATAAGCCACAGAGAGAGATCCATCCACAAATGTCACACTCGAAAAATTAAAGCAGAAAATATAAACAAAAAGAGAAGACCCCCAGTAATCTCCACTGAAGCCAATTAGTTGCTTCCGTAATTTCTTGGTATTATTTTAATTAGCTCTTTTTCGGGTTTACTTTTTGCCTTTTTGGTTTTATTTAAATTACTTTTTAACAGCTTTAAGATTTATTCTCCTCATATACCGATTTTTTTAAACAAAAATTAAAGCAGAGCTTTAGAGCTCAGATAATTTATGGAGGGAATGCATTTTTTCGTTAGACTGCTGATTGTATAATTTCCCAAGAAAATTAGCTTTTTTTGGTGTGGGGCGAAGCCAAGTTAGTTTCTAAGAAATTTATAAGTCCGGATTTTTTTATAATTTTTTAAAATTTTGTTTAGTTGCCATTTTAAGGGCAACGGGCAGTGAGACTTAAACTTGATACTAACTTATATTTGAAATTAAAGAATAATTATAAAAAATATATTTACTACCATTTCTAGTTTACTTGTGTATATATATAATATTTCCCTAGAATATATCCACCTTTACACTCTAAACATAAACATTACCTTTTTTGCCATTAACTTTTTCCATTATTTTCTCTAAGCCTGTCGTGCATAAATTGTTTTTCCATGCGCAGGCATGGCATATATATTTTGTACACAAATCTGAAATATAACCAACTATCAAATAATTCATAACGTTCTTTGCCACACATTCCTTTACGCACCTGGAGGTCTTCGTTGGCAACAAACAACAGCAATAACAACAAGGAAAAATGCGTTTAAGTCAAGTTTGCCGCGAGCTTCTCGAAAAAGAGTCGCCGCCGGCTTTAAGTGTGTTATGTATGTTAGTTACAGTAAAGAATACAGAGAGAGAAATACTTTAAAAAGAAAATAAATGTATTTTTAAAAGGGAAAATATTTTTTTAAAATATTTAAAATATTTTTAGATATTTAAAAGGTTTTTAAAAATGCTTAAAAAGGTGTTTGCTCTTAGATTTTATACCATAACTAAGTAAATATTATTTTAACTGTTGTCCAAATTTTAAGTTATATTTTTTAGTCTCTAGTTAATATTCAAATTGGTTAGTTAATACATAAAATTCTCTAGAATTCTTCAGAATTCTCCTTAGAGCAGCTCTACTGTATCTATGCGTTGGCTTCGTGTGTGGCAGCTGCGATCCGACCTCAGACAGTGACTACAACTTCCCTCCAACCCCTCCTTTTGGCTGTGGCACTTTAGCTCGATATTTATGCAACGGCACACACTTCATGCCCCTACCCGGCCACCTGTCCCCCTGCCTCCCCTCTGCCGCCTCTACTCACCTTTCTCAGCTGCAATTTAAGCGCACATTTTTCTTGGCAACACACACACACATATTCCCTCTTGCCGCATTAGGAGTAGTTTTTCCAGGTTGCCATCGCTCTCCCACTCTCTCCCATTGTGTGCAACACTTGGCGCTTGCCACATAACGACAACGGCAACAGAAGTTGCAAGTTGCAACTGCAACATATGCAACAGCAGCAGCAGCAACTGCATCGTAGCATGACACATTAAATGCAAAACGGCAGCAAGGTGCAAAAAGGGCAAGGGAGGAGTTGCTGCCCAAAGGCGGGTTCTCAGAGGGTTAAGGGGTTACCGGAGGAGAAGAAGGTGGGCTCTTGGGCAGCGGTTCCACTCCTGTGGCTCTTTATTTAATAAAGAAATGGCTTGAACATTTTTTAAGTTGCGCCATAACCAGATGATCCTGGTATGTGAGGGTATTCTGGGGCGTGAGGGATATATAGGAAAGAGATAGTGAAGATATGTGTTAGATATATAAATCAGAAGATTCTTACTTCTACATTCTTACTTTCAAATTAATATTTTAAAATTTAACTTTAAATTCTCTACTCTTTTTTCATAAAAATAGGGTATCACCCTTGTCGATCATGTATCTCCTTGTGTCCCCTTTTCACCCTTATCCATTTTACGCATAATAAACCGCTCTTGCTGTTCCTGTTGCTGTTTTCATATCCTTCTAACTGGCTACGAACCTGAGAAGCAGCTGTTGCCACTTGGCTGCATTCCTCTTAACCCCCTGTTGCCATATGTGCCTCAGCTATGACACACCAATTTAAGGGACCAGCTGTGACAAGATGGAGAGAGCTCAAGGAGACAGGTGAAGATGGTAAAGATGCCAGAATTAAGGTATTAGTTTTGCCAAAAGAGCTGGCCATCAATCAGCTGTTGTGGGGGAATTATGCAAACATATTGCATAAAAATCATTAAATGGCATTAAATAATAACACCACCTTGGGCCATTGGACATTTCAGCATCGAAAACACTTTAAATAATTGCACATTATGCCCGGGAGAGAGACTTTAATAAAATAATTAAAATGAAATATGCGGAGCTCGCGCTGCTTGGGAAATACAATTCTTCGGCACTTTAGAAAATTGCTAAAAAAAAATAAAGAAAAGAAAAAAAAGGAAAGGGAGAATGAGAAGACTGAGACAAGAATTCTGCGGGCTACCAATCTACGCATTTTTTAACCCCACCTTGCCCCCGCTCGCTAATTCGAACGTCAAAGAAAGACCGACAAAGGCAGGCGCGTTAAACTGTGTTTTCATTTTATAAAAATTCGTTGTTGAAAAGCATAAAAGTTCAACGGAAAATATTAATTTCAATTATTTAGCTACGCGCCAAGCTCCGATTTAACGTTTTTTCCCACCACTGAAAACCTGAGAAAAAATTTTATATAAAAAGGAAGAAAGAAGGGGAGCCCGGCACTTTGTTCGCTAAATGCGAGCAATTTGTTACAGGATTTTCATCGGTTCTGTGGGAAAATCTTCTTTTTTGCAGTCGAGGGAAAAACGAAGGCAATTTATAATTATCAACTGTAGGTGGCGCATTGGTAGAGCTTGGGGCTCCAAAGCGGAAGTTATTACAGGAAAAACTGCAGTTATTTTCCAAAGAACTTGACATTGGCAGGCGGCTTCTTCTTGTTCGTCTTCTGACGTTCTTCGGCAGCTTTGTCTTTCATTTCTGCATTTACCACCTATTCTTTAGCTTCTTGTGCTTCTATTTTCTTTGGTTTCACCTGTAATTAAAGACGACACTTTGGCATGTTTTGTATGGCACGGAAATGCTTGATGAAAGACCAGTTAAGTGTGTAAAAGAACTCAAATTGTCAAGTACCAAGAACTAAATGATCGGGCAGCTGGGAAATTGATAGAGCTCGTCACGAGAATGATGAGGAAATTGATTAAATTGAATTTATATATGTATATAAGAAATCAATTCCCCACCTAATTAAATTAAAATTAAATCACCATAAAGAATTCCTCTTGAAATTACCTTTCCACACAATCTCTTATCAGGTTATTTTTGTTATTTTTTTGGTTCAATCTAAAATTGGCAACACTCATTATATGAATACCGTATCAACAACCTTTCACACAGACTCTCACTCAACCGCCCGTTGATTTTTTGGAGACCCCCTGAAAATTACAATTAAATCCAACTGCCAGAACCCCAAACTCCTGGCGATCAGTTCGCAGCGGGCGCTAATGTGAAATAAAATTAAAGATCTGGGAAAGAGAGGCAACACATTCATACATAATAACAGTAAATTATGAAATCTTATTTAGAACTGTGTTATTTAATTGCTGAAAACCGAAACACAAGATAATGAAAAATTACACACAAAATATGGCAAAAGCTCTCGAACCTTAACCCCGCCAAACTTGATTCGATTAATGCTCGATAAGCAACGAGTTTTAGTCGAATATTCAAATGTATCCATAAATACCAGGCAGCGTCCGTCGCTCATGTTACACTTGCCGGGGCTGAAGATTAATCGCTTGACATCACACTCCGCTACAAAAATGCGAGACCCCAAAAATATCTTACCTAATTTGATTAATTACGTATCGCGGGAACAAACAATAAACTCTTTTTCTTTCGTGAAGATTTGTCCGATAAATAATTACAATTATTAGTCCGGGGGTTGAGTCTGGTGGGATGGTAGCTGAATTCAATGGGAAATATATGTAATTGGGTGATATAATACAGGTGCGTTGATGGCTTTCGAAGTTCCGTCATCGAATGACGTCGTTTAGAGGGGTCTGACTCAGTCTAGAGGGATATAGTAAGTTGGCGACGATATGGCTCATTGAGCAAACAGTTCGATGAGTAAATATTCACATTTTTGCCAACAGTCGTGTGAAAACTGAGCAGCGATCAAGAAGGGGTATGTCTTTGACTAAGAAATAATATCGTTATATATTGGTATGTAATATAAAATATATTGTGAATTTGTTGGCAAAAAATCTCATGACGAATTCTTTCAACCTTCAAAAAAGCAATCTGCCTTTTCTTTTTCATTTATTTTTTTATTATCTTACCAAGGTCAAAGTTCTCTTCTTTAGGCCCTTGACTTTACATTTTGCAATTTTTCACGCACTTCTTCGCTGTTTATTTTTTACCATAACCATTTTTTTTATATTTTTCTGCGTTGTATTTTTTATTTCGGCACATGCAAACATGATTTTTTGTTGCCTTTCTTTTCATTAAACAATTCTTCAGTATTATTTGTTTTTGTTTTTTTATTTTTCGCTACTCCCCTCTTATTTTTTTGCAAACTTTACATTTGCTAAAGTTCATTAACATCTCAGGCGTGTGTGTGGGGCCCAAAGCAAAAAAAGAGAGAAAAAAACCACGCAGCGTTTTCCATTTTAATTAAATTTAGCCTCGTTTTTTTTCTATTTTTTTAGTTCAATTAATTATGCAAATTGTTACATGACCATAGAAGAATTTCTTTCCTATTCTGACAAATTCAATTTCGATTAGAAATTAAACGCTGATTTTTAGAAACTCTTCTTCCACTCATAAACCATAAATTAACCAAATAGAAATTAGCCATCGAAACTCCCCCGAGTGACCTCAAAAAACTAATAAAAAACGTAAGAAAAGAGGTAGCAGAATTTAGTTAAATTTTTTGCATAAAGGTTTTTGTCAACTCTCCGCTTGAGGGAGTAGCCGGACCATTCTTTCTCCTGCTTTCGCTTTTTTAAGGGGGAAACCTCTTTGTTTTGTTTTCATTTTCTAGTTTTGTTTTCTTTAGCATATAATTTGTTTGCCTAAATCTTTGGACCGACCTTCTCTTTCCTTTCGTTTAGTTTTTTTGTGTGCGATTTTTGTAGAAACGTTTTTGTGTCAACCACAAGAGTTAAACGAATTTTTCTTCTTGTTATTGTTGCGGTTTTTAATTGCTGGGATAGTCGGTGGCATCGCATCCGTAAGATTCGCTTTTGTTTCGCTCTCGTCTCCGGTTATCGCATAATGACAACTATTTGGGGGCTTGCTGGGAGCGAAAGTTCGGATGGATGGATGGATAATTATTTGGGGTTTTGTAACAGAGAGGAAAGCTCTCCCCCGAAAACTAATTGACCATTATTTAAATGATTTTTTGTTGGTGTTTCGTAGTGAAAATTGTTTTTTGAATATAGATTTTTAATACATATTATATATATCTTTCTTTTCTTTTTCTCTCTATTTTTGTGGTGTTATCTTGTGATTATCCAACAGCTTGTTACTCCAATTCCTATTACATATAATCAGATTATGTTTACCTTTTCCTAAAGCCAAGTTTTAAAGTCTTATTGTGCCTAACATGTGTTTTTCCGTAATTTTCTTGGATTAATATATTAAATCTAAAACTAAAATATATATTATATATATTTAAAATATATTATAAATTATATGAATCCCTTGAATCCCTTAAAAACTTCCCAATATCCCTTGTTATGTTTCCCTTTGTGAATCCCTGTGTTTTCCGTTTGACTAACCGTATCCTTTTCCTTTCTCTTGTCTCTCCTCCAACCCTTACAGATCTTGGAACCCTTAGTAGCCACCACAGCAGCATTGGCAACCTCAGTGCCAACAGCAGCAGCATCCCATCAGTAACCTTGATCACCAGCAGCAGCAGCAGCAGCGGCAAGAAGACATCCTCCGAGCTGGTAACACCCACCAAGCCGCCGGCTGCATCTGTAAATCCCAGCAAAATGGAGCTGCTGAGCAGCAACATCAGCAGCAGCACAGTTACAGGAATCACAACGACGACAGCCACACATCACCTGCACCAGGCGACGACCACAAAGCAATTGCTGGTGCAGGATTACCTGAGCTACGCCTCGCCACCGACCTATTCTCGCCTGCCGCCCGACGGCCATGAGTTTCCGCCCAACTTTAGCGAGCCCCTGATCATGCACAGCAGCCATCCCCTGAAGGTGACCAGCACTGAACTGGGCTATGAGATCCAGAATGGCAAAGATGAAAGCTCCTCTGCGGCACCGCCACTGCCCAAAACAGGGCCGCCGCCCACAGTTCCCCGGAAGGTGTACCGTCAGGATTTGGTGATAAATGTGGAGCCAGCTCCTAGCTTGACCCGCGACTACCAGAGATCCCTGAGTGGCGGGGCACCGAGGAAGCCTAGTGATTGGCGGAAGGATGAGAAGTCGGAGAAGTCGGTGCGGGACAAGATCGCCATGTTCTCGTCCAACAACGAGCTGGATGCCATACCACCGGCTCCGGCCACAGCCCCTATAAGCAACTCCTCTTCCTCCTCCTTCTCCCGAAAGCCGATGAACCGCAGCAGTGAGAATCTGCTGGACAGCTGCTCATCCCCGGCAGCTCCGTCGCTCAAGACCCGCGCCATGAGCGTGGAGAATCTGAACGATGTCCAGCGACAATATCAGTTGGCCAAGCAGCTGCCTCAGTTGCATGTGGCCGACTCTATGTATTCCCTGAATACGGCCTCGTCCCCGGTTTCACAGAGCTACGCCTCCCTGCCCAGGAGGAGTCACGGCGGATCCTATTCCGCGGGCGTAGAGCGAAGGATCAGCTTTTCCGGCGAAGGTGGTGAGGCGGCCAATCGCAAGGCGGCCATAACCAATATCCTAGAGCAGCGAAGAAGGAGTCTATCCAAGCTACGGGGTCTGGTCATACCCGAGAGACCCCAGTTGCTGGAGCCCATTCTTGACTTACCCGAGATCAAAAGCCAGGTGAAGGCGGCCAGTGGCGAGGATAGCACGGACAGTGGTCTGGGAGAGAGCCATCGCAGCACCACAACCGCCAGGAGCAGCCAACTAGGAGCTGGTAATGTGTCCGGCAGCAGCTACCGCAGCATCTTTTCCAATCAGAGGAGACCTGCCCTGGAGCAGCAGCTCTCCCAGCCGCCGGCCAAGCCGCCAAGGACCTCCCTGACGCCGCTCCACCCGAGGACCATGATGATGCCGCCACCACCGCCGCCTCTGGATCAGGAAAGCGATACGGACTCTGTGTTCTCCAACACAGCCCGTGTGGCCACGCCGCCGGAGAAGTTTGCCCTGACCCGAACCCTTAGCTCCGAGACGAACACTTCAATAGCCAGCTCCAACACCTCGACCCTGACGTCGGGCTCCTCGGCTGGTTCCCAGGCCAGCTGCAGTTCGCTGGGCAGTACCCCGGCCGTGGACCTGACCAGGCGAGTGCTTAAGAGTCAGGTGAGCGGCAATGGCGGTGACTCCGTGGTGCTCTCCAGCCGGAAGAGCATACTGGCCTCGGCCAAGTGTCGCAGTGCCAAGAGCCGGGGACAGGAGGAGGACAACGACAGCACCGATGGTGAGGCCTGCTCTTTGGCCAACCGCCGAATGAAGCCCATTTCCAGCTACAAACTGCAGCAGCAGCAGATCCAAATGGGCAAGCAGCAACTGGTGGTCGATAAGCTGATCAATGTGGCTGCCTACGTGGAGCTGACCTCGGATACGGACGACAGCAGCCGGCGATCCGATACGCCGGCTAAGATCAGTGCCATGTTCATCGATGAGGAGCGCAAGGCCAGCTTCAAGGGTGATCCCGTCCAGCAGCAGCAGGCCAAGGTCAAGGTGGAGCCAATGGTCAAGCCGCTGGTACCCATGGCACTGCCCTCTCCAAAGCGGGAACCCCTGAAGCAGCAGACCACCGCCGAGCTGCGCGAGAAGTTCGAGCGAAGTGCGGCCCAAGCTCAGGCTCAGAGCCAAAACCACTCGCCAGTGATCCATAAGATAGCTCCGAAGCCGCATCATGAGCGCTTCTCGTCGCTGGACTCCCTGGCCTCCAGTTCCTCGGGCGTGAGCTCCACCACTCAAAATGTGAGCACCACCCAGGAAACGGCCACCGAGTTCGGTAGCTTCTCCTCTTTGGGCAGCAACCAGAGCCTGATCACCGCCCAGGATGTCCAGCAGATTGTGGAGGAGGCCGATCCGCCCCTGAAGACCCCTGAGGCGTTCATCATTGTCCTGCAGCGGGATAATCCGGAGAGCAGCATTGGCATTACTCTGGCCGGAGGTTCCGATTATGAGGCTAAGGAAATCACGGTGAGTTGTGGGATTTAAGATCTTGAGTTACCTTTATTTATTTCTTGTAATTCTATTACAGATCCACAAGATCCTGAGCAACACTCCAGCGGCCAAGGATGGCCGTCTCAAGAAGGGCGATCGCATCCTGGCCGTCAACGGAATGAGCATGCGGGGATTGACGCATCGCGAGTCCATCAGTGTGCTAAAGGTAAATTTCAAAACCCAATTATAACTCAACTTAAAGATTAATTTAAAAAATCTCTCCCTTGTCTAGACCCCCCGACCCGAGGTGGTGCTGGTGGTTACCCGCTCCGAGTCCCTGGTGGTAAAGTCTCTTACCAAAAAACGCTCTTCCCTCGGTTCGCTCAGCTCGCTCAATGAGAAGCCCACGGAGCTGGATTATGAGCGCAAGAGGAACTATCACAAGGCCTCCCGATCTCTGGACTTGGACCTGGACATAGTGTCCAATGAGGCGGGCGGTTCGCCAGTGGCCACCACACCCAGCACTGGATCAGTGAGTCCACAGCAGCCGGCTAGCTTGCACGACGAGGATGCGGAGGCCACCATTGCGGGAATCCGAGCCAGAAGGCAGTTGTCCCGCGGCGATGCCGCCAAGCTGAGCACAAGTGAGCTGCTGGAACGAGCGGCGGAGGCAAGGAATGCCATTGCGGCGGAGATTCGGGCACAAGGTAAGTTGAAATGAAGGATAATATATATAGATAAAATGATGGCGGATAAATTCCTCGATAATTTAAACCGCATAAAATTATGGCTTATGAAATTCATTTCAATTCTGTCCAAAAGTATGCTATAAATTTTTACAATTATAATACAAAATTTGATGGCTTATAAACTTTGAATAAATATTTTAAATTATTTAAAAATAAATATTTATATATATGATTTAAGATTTACCTTGAAAGTTCTAAAAATAATATCCCCTTTTCTTCTTCAGCGGAGGATGCGGCGGCCAATGGAGCTGGAGCGCGTTGTGTGGAGATTGTCAAGGACAGCTGTGGTCTGGGCTTCTCCATTGAGGGAGGCTTTGATTCGCCCTTGGGAAATCGTCCCCTTATTATCAAAAAGGTGTTCATGGGTAAGCGAGTCATTTGTCATGCTGTCTCCCCCCGAAGAAATTAATTAATGCTTTTGCTTCTATAACCAGGTGGCGCCGCCCAGAAGACCAACCAGGTGCGTAATGGCGACGAAATCCTGAGCATCAACGGTGCCTCGACAGCGCGAATGACGCGCGTGGATGCCTGGAACTACATGAAGCAATTGCCGCTGGGACCGGTCAAGATTAGCTTCGCCTAGAAGAGATTTGGTCGTAAATTATAAAAAAAAGAAGAAATAATGCCAACGAAGAAGGGGAAGAATGCGCCACAATTTTTGTTAGATTTAAGCTAATTAGTTTGGTTACCCCGCAATCGGTCTAACCTTGTTGGGGGTCTTGCCAATCCGATGGAATGGATGCTGCGAGCGATTTGTTTTTTGCATTTAAACGAAACCCTTAATTGTATGCCTAATTTTATGAGATATTTTAATTTAAAGTGCAATTGTTTAAACTTTTACAACGTTTTGATGCCCTATATAACAGATCGATGATTGTAAATATAACTAATCGACACTAATTTACGTATTTAAACATAAAAAATTTAATTAAAGCCGGTCCTTTGTGGCAGCGCCTATTTCCTTATACAAAACTTATTAATCCACAAAATACATAACGAAAAAAAAAAAAAACGAAACAATTATATTTTATGCCATAAATTATACGGGAACGTTATACATGTATATTATTTTAAAAATTTATTATATTATTTAAAGACCAACAAAAACAATAATTACGTATACAAAAGTATTTGCTAAAATAAACAATATGAACTTATATCACTGAAATCTGGAAAAGATGTTTTCAATTTAAATAACAAAATTTGTCAGGTTTGTATTTGCGGTATTTATTCAGAACAACTTCATTTTATGACATTTTGTTTATTAACTTAGTAACAAGTTATCAGCTATTAGCTAATTTATTAGCTATCACATTTTTATTAATATTAGCATTTGTTATTAAAATTATTATTATTTTTGTACTGAGCATAAGTTCAAAAAACGGTCGACTTTATGAATGTTCCTGTGGCTAGGGCTCCAGCTTTACAGGCGAGGAGGAAACCGATACGATTTCATTGGCCACTTGCGAGCGGACGTATGATGTGGCCATCTCGGGGGCGAATATCTCACCCAGCAAATCGTAAACGCGACGCTTGAAATGCAGCTTCTGATTAAAGTTCATTCGCTCGATTTCGGGAAGCAGACCTTGCAGGAATGCTGCATCAAAATTTGGCTATAGATAAAGAAATATTAATAATTATTAAAATCGTTTTTATGTGTATGTGAAATGGTTCTACAAAATATTTTAAGATTTATATATATTTAAGATATAGTAAGCTCTCACCTGGACATTCTCTTTGTTGTTCTTGGACAAAGGCAATCTCTTCCCAGCCATGCAATTTTCAGAATCCTCCTCGGAAGAAGTGTCGGCATCTTCGGGTCCGTTTGTGTTGCGACTCTGCGCATGCCTTAATAAAGGCTTCTGGTTCTCATCAGTTTGGTCCTGCTGTTCCTCCTGACTACTGACCCTAGTCCGTCGACCTTTTGGAGGAACGGGAACACCGGGTGTTATGTAATTCCGAAGAAACTGCAACTCTTTGTTCAGATAGTATGTAGATGCTCCGGAAGGCTTTCTAATGGAACGAGCATAGCTGGTGCGCAGATTGCACCAGCGTTGCTGACAGGTTTTAGCTGAAGATAAAAATAATAATAGAAAATTAATGAATTAATTAATAAAAATGAATAAAATTATAAAATAAGCCTAAACAGCAATAAAGCATAGAATGAGTATTTATGTGTACTTATAATTTTTAACTGTTTAAAATGTCGTTTAAAAATTTAAGGATATGGGGTACATTTTTTAAAAATATAGTCTATAAATCCTAACTTACCCCTCATGTTCATTTGCTTTCCAATCTTTTCCCACACATTTTGCACAACCGTAGCCTTTAAATAATTGGCGTCTAATCGGTCATAAAGGCACGGATATTGAGAAACCAAACGACAGATATTTGCGTTGGCGGTGAATGCTTTCGGCGGTTGGGCATAACTTTTGGTTTTTTTGCGCGTATTCATTTTATTGATATGAAGAATAAACTAAAATAAATAAATGTTCAAGTTATTATATTTTTGTAAAATTTGTATTTCCTGCATTTATAAAAAAATTAAATTTTGATCGAATTTAATTTAAAATCATTTAAGTTTAATTAAACTCCAAAATATTCACTAAAGATTAATTAAAACAAAATTTTTTTTTTCATTTTATTATTATTATATTATACAGGCGATGCTGTGCTAGACGTCCAAAACGACTCCGAAACACATGTCGCCTGTGCCGCCGACAGCTGTTTGGCGCATCAAGGCGTCGCGCTGCAACAGTTATTTTACGGCTACGCTCTAATATTTACCTGAATTCAGTTAATAATAGTTATATTTAATTTGTGACACTGTTTCTACGAAGTAATTTGCAATTAACTACCGTTCAGTTGCTGCGGTAGTTAGCTATTTGCAATTCAGTTGATTATTTTGCTCCGGAATACAAATATTATATTGCTGCTGCAATATTTTTGTGACAATGCGATAGAAATGTCAGTCGCCAAAGGGACACTAGATAGCTTAGCTTTCATTTAAACAGCTGTTACGAGAAACAAAACAATTTTGCCGGCAAAATAAAAGACTTTTAATTCGGACAAGTACAGAGGCGTGGTGAGTGGACGCGAAATAACAACAGGGTTTGTGTTTACGTTCGGCATGCAACCCCCAAAGAGAGCGAGAGTTCATGCCACGCCACTGGCACACACACAAACATAAGCTGCTTTCAAAGAGAGCGACAGCGCTGCCAGACTCAAATCTAAGCAAATGTTGCATTTTTTAGGCTGGCAAGGTGGTTCGATCAGTGAAGAAACTACTAACGTTTTGCCAGCCCTATAAATTAAAAAAAAAAAATTTAATTAGCTGACAAAATACAATAAAAAATTTTCGGTAATAGAATTGAAAATAAAAAATAAATTAAAAATTAATAATTAGCTCTTTTTAAAAGGATAAAGATTTTGATAAACAATAAAAATAAGTAAATCTGTCATTAAAAAATTAAAATAATCCAATGTTTTTGTAAAAAAAATTGCACTAGCTTTTTATAAAATGAAAAAACTGAGTAGTAATGGTGTTTATGTATAAAAATCGTGTGCCCAACCTGTGAAGCTAAAATTAGTGAGCTGTTCCTGACCTTCCCTGGTATTTTGTTTTTTGCAACCCTCGTATCGACTCGTCGACTGGCCTGCAACCGTGCGCTCTTTCACTCCCTGGCTCTCTCTTGTGTGTGTGTGTGTGTTAGCTCGCGTTTGGCAGTGTTTGCTGCCATTCGGTGTTTTGTTTCGGCTGCTGCGCGCGTGTTGTTGCGATTTTACGTTGCGTTTGTGCTAGTGATTGCAGCTCGATTCTAGCCAGTTTCTGTCGATTGAAACGCAAGGACGGTGAACAGTGATGAGCGGTGCGACCAAGGAAAACAGGCAGCTGCTGCAGGCGGTGGTGAAGCACCCCGTGCTGTACGATCGCAACGACGAAAACTACAGGAAGCGCTTGCCCAGCGAGAATTCCTGGGACTTGGTAGCCTCGGAGGTTGGAGGGTCGGGTGAGTAAGCGAGATGGGGCGACGGTGTTGCGTAGCAATGGGGGCAGTGTTGTGCAGCGGCAAAACGTGCACACTTATCGGCCGTTATCGGTTTTCGCATACCGATGGAGCGCGCGAGTTGGCAGCTCCGCCGCTCTTTATGAGTGTCTGTGATGGCAAACATAAGCAGCTGCCATCGATTAATTCGAAAATAGCGAATCTCCTGTTGAATGCGGTTGCCCTTTGGCTTATAACTCACAAATGCAAACCGGCCATATATTGGGGACAAGCTGTAGTGTTTGGGGAAGGTAATTAGGAGTCATTTAATATTGTTAATTGACAGTAATTGACACCTTTAAAGCACGCTCTATTTACCAATAATTATTATTGGATTATTAAAAGGAAATAAATAATTTATGTTTAGCTAGAAATATTATATTAATTGATTTAAAGACTGAAAGCTTGAAAACCGATTAGAGGTATAAAAAAAATGAATAATATTCAATAAAACACATAATTTTAAATTTACATTATTTGCAACAAATATTATTGAACTCAAACAAATAAATATATAAAAAAACCTTTTAAAATATTTACTGGGTACGTAAATTTAATATTAAAAACAACTGATAGTTACGAAATGCCAAATTTACAGAATTATATTTGTATTGTGTTTTAAAATTGTAAATATTCAATATTTAAATATAAAATTTTTATATAAATTTGACATTAACAATTTTGTACATTTTATTTTATATTCAGTTATTTTAAATTTAGTTGACATAAAAAATTACCTGTATTATACCCTTTCAGTCGAAAGTTTGCAATGCAATGAATGAGTGATTTTCGATATATTTGATTAGTTTAAAAAGCAGTATAAAATTAATACATTTAAAATTTATTTTTCTGCTTTGTCAATAAAAAAAAGACTATTAAAAAAGTTGTTCAATGTAAATTAACTGAATTTTTAATTTCCAATTCGGTCCCATGAGCCAACAAAAAACTTTAAGCTTTTTAATCTTGGACTGGCCGAAGTTAGCATCCTTTTTAATTTTTAAATTAATTTGCTTTATTATATTTGCTTTAATAGTTTTAATACGTTGATGATTTTTATTCACTCTTGTTCATACACAAATTTAAATTACTTATACTCTTATTTATTTTTCAATCAAAAAAAGTTTTTTTGTAGTCATCACGTTATACAAATTTATATTTCATAATATTTTTAATATTTATATTTAGTTATATATACATTTATAGTATAACTTTATGCTAACTCTGAGCCACTTAAGCCGTTATTTGCAGCAAGGGATGAACAAACGTGTATGTTTATCGATGCTAGTGCTGATATTTAGTGATGATGCAGAAACTGCTTTTATTGTAGATGTGTAGACATCGATAGTATTGCCATTGAAGATCTGACAGCTCTATTATTTTAATTTAAAAAAGTTAGTTTAATAATACAAAACGGTTAAAGCGTTAATTTACTAAAATCTATAACCACCAAATAGAATAAGTCAAACCTCTGAAAACAATATTACCAGAAGCACCATTTGTTTTATGGTCTCCTATCGATATATTTATTTAAAACCATGCAAATGCAACTCTGTCAACGTGTCATCGGTGATCCCTCCCTGGAATATTTCTTTTCCTTTTTCCTGTCGTCCAACGAAGTCACGTTTTTTAGTTCTGTCAAAAATATTTAACTGTGAGTCTTCTAACTGTGAGTGTTATTTTTGTTTAAGTTATAAAGAAATGCGAGTGAGAAGCATCTTTATTGACAAATGTGATTTTAACCTTTGTCTGTGATTGAAATTTTTGGCAGTTCTCTGATGTAAAACAATAAATAGAAAAATTCCTGAAAATACTGAAAATAACTGTGCCATCAAACTAATTTGTAGTTACTTTGGTTTGCGTAGTCCTTCACTGATTTAGTTTGATGTCAGAATGTTGTCTGTGCAATTTATTTGTCATATTTCCATTTGTGATCTTCTGACATTTACATAATGTACATGCATATGGATGTATGTATGTATGTATATACATATGTACTTAAGTGTTGGTTAGACATTTTTGCTCAGTATATTTTTTTAACTTCATGTTATCGATGGATCCTGGAGCTAGTATATTTTTGGAATTTTTGCTGCAAGATGTTAATAATAATTTTTATTATTATTTTAAATTATTAATTGTTATTAAAACCAGGTTCTGTTGTTATTTATTTATTTTTGTTTCTTAAGAAAAAATCTTAAAAATACCTTAATTTAATTATTTATTATTATTAAAACCAGGTTCGGTTTTTATTTATTTATTTATTTTTTTCTTAACAAAAAATCTCTAAAATACCTTAGTAAAAAAATATATATATTCTTCAATTTCTAATTTTAAGTTTTGTCCGCACTTTGAATGTTTTCTCTAAAATGTTTTGTTGTGTTGCGTTTTTTTATGAGAGTATACTAGTTTTTCTCTACGACGGTGTTAAAGTATTAAAATAAGTTTTAGTTCAAATTTAGTTTTTTACCATTCAGGCCAAAAATAAAAAAGGGAAATATTTAAATAATTATAAATTAATTAATTATTTATAATTATAAATATTTAATAATTAAATAATTCATTAAGAAATCCATATAAATTAATCCTATTGTGCAAACTATTTTAATTAAAATAATTAATTAAATTAAATTTGTGGTTTTAAATTATGTGAAGATAGACATCGTTTGCAGATACAAACATCTAATTGAAAATAAAATAAAAATGAATTTTCTGTTTAAGAAATATAGAATTGGAACTTAGGTACGTAGCTTTTTGAAATCACTGCTGATTGTCAAGCCTTGTCCCTTGCAGGTCACAAATAAGATCAAGAATTTGGGATTTAAGATGCTTGCCTGGGATTTTTGGTAACTTTTCCAGCCCAATCAGGGGGTGAAAAATGACAGCTGCGGTGCATTAATTGCTACCTGATGCAGCAGGATTTAATTTAATTTTTTACCTGTCTCCTCTAACTATTTCCCTCCTTCGTTCCGTTGCAGTGGAAAAGTGCAAGCGACGCTGGCGTCAGTTGCGAAACGATTACACCCGTTGGTTGAACGCAGACGCTAGCCGGCGACGACTCGGACAGCGCCGCTTCCCCTATTCCTTGGCGGACGATTTCAGCTTTTTGGACCCCCACCTGAACTTGGCCGACGAGGAACGCAGCGGATCAGAGAGGGATAGGGACAGCAACAGGGACAGCGAGAGCAGGGACAATACAACCGCTTCCCTAAAAGGAGACGCCGCACGGGACGATAAGTCAGTCAATGAAGAATCGTTGGTGGCTCAACTTCTCGGGGAAGAGGATCCTTCAACTAAGGACTCGGAAAACGATAAACCTAAGGAAAAACCAAAGCAGGAAAAGCCCATCAAAAAGAGCGCTCAGGAAAAATCCGTAGAAAAGGAGCTGGATGAAGTGGAGGAACCGCAGAAAAGTCTCGAAGAGGATAGTTTTCTGCAGTCCGACCAGGAAGGTGACGAGCCCATAGAAGAGGAGCATCTAGAGCAGCTGGATGACTTTGAATTCGGAGAAGAAGAAGAACTGATGCAGGAGAAGGAAAAGGATTCATCGGAGAATACCGAAGATTCACCGGCTAGCCAGTCCGAGTTTTTTATCAAACAAAACAAGGAGCCTCATTTGCTGATTATTGGCAAAAAGAACTCCACGCTCTCAAGTGGTGAAGCTCCGGAGGCGGAAGCTGATGATTTAAATCAGGGGGATCCCCTGGAAGACAGTATGGAAGAGAGCATTGACGAAACCGCCGCAAAAACCTTAAGCAGAAGAGACAGTGCGCAGTCTCCCAGTCGTCGCCTTCGCCGGATCAAGACCGTTCCCCTCAAGAAGCCCACTCAAGTGCCGAGGGTCACGCGCTTTCAGCGCACAAAGGTCATGACTATGGCTGCAGCGCAGAGTATGAGGAGCTCTACATCGCCCGTTAAGTTGACACCAGTGCCCAGACCAGGGGGCACTAAGAGTGTTCAGGTGAAACCCTCATCAGTGCCTCTCAAAGATGGCTTGTTCTCCCGACCTGAAATGCCTTCAGGTGAAGGAAAACAAGGTGCCAACAGGCAGGGTTTGACTCCAAGCCAGTCGCAAAGGCCACCGGTAATGAGACGTCTTACCACTACCGGCAGCAGCCGTCCGGGCATGATAACGTCCGGGCATGATACTCCGCCAAAAAGAGGCAGGCCGCCCAAGGTGATGCACCGTTTGGTGGGCCGACCAATTAGAAAGCCGTCACCGAGTACCCCCAAAGTGTTGCCCATCAATAAGCCCAGCAGTCCCACCGTCACTCCTGGCACCAACATGGCCCATAAGGCCAGTAATCCCGCCACCAACACACCAGGAAATCTAACCAAAAGGGTGCCCAACCCCACAGCCACCACCGCCACCATTGTTAAACCGCTGGAGAACTTAAGTGTAAGGAACTACAGTCCCATCTCCAGCACTGATTCTAGCCCCGGCATCTCAAAGAGTAGCCTCTCTGGTGTGGCCACCACCAGCACCAACGTAGCTTCAACAAATTCGGTGGCAACCAAGACACCCAGCCTGCTCAAGCGATGCGAACGGACAACCCAAACCGATAGCCCGGATATCTTCTCCGATGAGCATTTCCTGGATATGATAAAGCCACAGATGAAGGAGATGAACCCTCGCCAGAAGATGCATTTCAAGAAGAAGGTTTTCCAGGCGTTGATGGAGACTTTCGACGATGCCACCGATTTCCCAGAGGCCGGCGAACTGCAGCACTTCAATATAAACACACCGTCGGGCTTTGAGCACGTCACATCACCAGAACTTCGTCTAATTAGGGAGTTGGTGAGCCTGGTAAGTGCGGCCAAGGTGTCCGCACGTGGACAGCCGCTGCCGCAGGCTAAGCCGTCAAGTCAGGCGCCGCCGCTGAAGGAGGGATTTTCCTATGCTGCAGTGCCCAGCTCGGATAGCCCGCGAGGACTCCAAACACTAAGCATTCCACGTCATTTGGTCCAGAGGGTCTACAAGCCAAGTCCCGGGGCGGAGAGTACCCCCAACAGTGCAGCTGCTCCGGGAGGAGGCGAGAAAAAGATGTACCGCTTTCTGCAGTCGACGAATGGCAAACCGAATGGTAAAATCAGTGCTTCGCTGGAGGATCTGCGCAAGGACAGCGTGGACAGTGACCGCAGCATGGTGAGCTCCACTAATGTACCGCCAGCTAGTCCCAAGGGTGCCACTGTTGTGGCCGCGGTGAGACCACAGGGATCAACGATGAACAGCCTCTTTGGATCATCGGGCAACGTGACAGCTGTCAGGGCTGGACCGTCGCTAAAGGCGCGTGCCATGGCCCGCCGGTATTCCACATGCAACAATCAGATCACCAACTCCATACCCATCAGCCAGACTCTCGGCTATCCCAGCTCCCTAAATACCAACCTGACACCGATGGAGGCGAATGCACTGAAACGTCGTCTCATGGGAGCTGCCCAGCCGATGGTGCCACCCACACAGCGTCCTCGCTATTCCGGCGGACCTGGGGTCCAACAGATAGTTACGCCGCAGGGCAATAGCTTGCTGGTGAGGAGACCCGCTGGGCCTAGTCCTGGCGCCCAGAAGCAGCAACTCTCGCCCACCGGCGGAGTGGTTTTGACACCCCAGAAAACACCGCAAATAACCAATGTCCAGGGAGCCGCCTTTAAGGATTTTGTGCAGCCCAAACCTACGTCAGCCGCCTCACCGGCTTCCTCGGCATCCTCCACCTCCTCGGCATCGCCGGCAGCCGGTGAAGGAACGCCTCAGTCCATGGCACTTAAGCGCAGCTTGGTGGTGGCCAATGCCAAGAACTCGCTCCTGGTCGAGAAGCCGGTCAATAAACCCCAACAACAACAACAACAGCCCCAGGTCCAGAAGACCAACCCAAGGTATTCCTCGATGACGGCAGCCACCATTGCAGCGGATGACTTCTCGCTGGCCAGTCTCAAGCGAGAGCCGGTGGATCACATGGATGACCACGACGATATCTTGGGCATGTAGGCTGCCATCGAAAATACAAGTTAAACTTCTACGACGAATCTTGATGAGAACAAAAAACCCAGACAAAGAGTTACTAGTTACCCTTCAAATGTAGTCTTAAGATAAATTATTTTTAAGCTCTAAAATATTTTCACAACCACATCGTTTGCTGCGAAAGCTAAGCCTTATTTTTCACGTATTACCAGATAAATAAGTTTCAAATTTGTAAAAACATTTCATTTTACTAAAATGGACAAAAGAAAATATTTTAAAAAATAATACAACAAATATTACTAGTATATTAACCAATTGATGTAATTAGAAATCGAATATATATCAGTTTTATTTTTTTCTTTTCATAAATAAACGTTGTAAAAATAAAGATAAAATGGTTTAATGGTGGTTGGTTTATTAAAAAGGTTACGTGGGTTGAGATTTTACAGAAAAAATGGATTTAAATCTTCATTTGCTGATGCAATTTTGCAAATGAATCATGGATCCAAAGTATATACGTGGATTTAATACCTTGCCACCACGTCATCGATAGACAGTAGATAAGATATATACCCAAACATAGATAGTGTACAACAAATATAATAACTAAAAGATATTGTTATTATTTTATGTTATCAGTAAATATTTACAAAATTAAAAAATATATTGAAAATTTTAAAATAGAAAGAGAAAAGTAATTTTCAAACTAGGATATTGTAGATATATATTTTCTATTCTAAAAAAATGCAAATCAATAAATCCATAATCCACTTATCATTCTCGGACACGTTATTGGGTTCCATTACTTCCCGTTTTGGGTGAACCACCGGCCAAGATTTACAAGGCATCGTCTCACCAATCTCTTGCTCTTTTCGCACGCTATGGGACTGGGAAATCTAATCTGGAGAGGTCTGCCCGATCGGGGCCATAAATAAGGGAGTCAGCGCGCCGATAAGGCCACTATAAAACCTCAACTCAAGTGGCAGCGTGGCTCAGTCGATTTTTAGACGATCAACAATGAAATACTTTGCCATTTGCGCCCTGCTCATCCTTCCGCTGGTCAGCGGAGGGTATGTGCCCCAGCCCAGGCACTTTGTGACCTACGAGATTCAGCCAGCTCACCAGCATTTGCCTCATATGGAAGGTAAGGCCAGATATTTTAGGGGATTGAAACAAAAGAAAACAAAGCCCAGAACAGTGACTAATGACCACGAACAATTCAAAGGAATTTATTATTGAGCTATCAAAGTTAATAGCCACAAAGAAAGTGATTCAACAAATTTGTGTATATTTTTTGCAAGTAAAAAAATAATAATTTATAAACCTGGTTTTATGATGTGAAATAAAATCAGTCAATATTAAAAAATTTTATATTAATTAAGCAACAAATTAAATATTTAATTTTATTCATTTACCTTTTAGAAATTGCCAGAAAGATGCAGGCCATGCTCCAGCATATGAACCCGGACATGTCCGTCCTGGCCGATGCCATCAATGTCCCCGATATGTCCGTCCAGGCCGATGCTGGCATTTTGCCCGATATGTCGGTGGCCACCGATGCCGATAACACTCCCATTAGGCGCGCTGCCTGGCTCAAGGCTGCTCCCATTGCCAAGGCCGTCGCTCCCAAGTTGTTTGTGATCCCTGATATGTCTATGCTGGAGGATGCTGGCCTGATTCCAGACATCTCGGTGGCCACCGATGCTGATGAGACCCCCAAGCGTGGCTCCTTTGCCCTGAAGAAGCCCCTGCTGGCCCAGGTTGCCGGAGGTATCCCCAGCGTTGATGCTGATCTGATCCCTGACATTTCGGTGGCCTCCGATGCGGATGAGGTTTCTGTAGCTAAGCCCCAAGTCAGTGCCGATGCCGACCTGATCCCTGATATCTCTGTGGCCTCCGATGCTGATGAGACCCCCAAGAAGCTCATTCCTGGTCTAAAGACTTTTCCCCAGTTGGCCAAGGTTTCCGGAGCCGAGCCTCAAGTCAGTGCCGATGCCGATCTGATCCCTGATATCTCTGTGGCCTCCGATGCTGATGAGACCCCCAAGATGCTCATTCCTGGCCTGAAGGCTCTGCCTCAGCTGGTCAAGGTTTCTGGAGCTGAGCCTGTGGAGGTTCCAGCCGATGCCGACCTGATTCCTGACATCTCTGTGGCCTCCGATGCTGATGAGACCCCTAAGAAGCTCATTCCTGGTCTGAAGTCTCTGCCCCAGTTGTTCAAGGTTTCTGGAGCTGAGCCCCAAGTCAGTGCCGATGCCGATCTGATCCCCGATATCTCTGTGGCCAGCGATGCTGATTTCGATCCCAAGAAGACCCTGGCGGCCCTTTTGGCCAAGCTTCACTAAACTGACTCGTGAAACTATCAGCAAAGCCTGATTAAATCGGAAACGGTTGTGTGTTTTTTGTATTTTTACGTTATTATATGATTGTCATTAATCAATAATTTTTCGAGGAGAACGAAGAGCAGCTGGTTTTTATTTTGGTTTTCCAGAGTTATCAGCGATGCCTTGAAGTGGTCTGATTGGTTTGATTTAATAGAAATTTCCTATCGCATGAGTGGTTGTCTTTTTGGGGTTCAATAATAATCGCAACTGGGCGAACGTCATCGATGGAATTGGTTTTATTTAAAAAAAAATTGATAGAACTGCAATTATATTTAATTAATTATTTAGGAATAAGTAATATAATGTGATTAACTTGAAAAGTAAGCCAAATATAATCATATTAAAATGCCGTATTGCTATAATATTAAAAAATTAGGACATAATTTTATTGTTTTTTTTATTTATTGTTCATAAATTGGCCTTGTATATGATTAATATCGATGAATATGATCGATATTAATATCGATTACATATTCAGTTACTTTTTGAATTTCATTAAATATAAACATTCATCTTGTTTTAGTCCTTTTTCCGAAAGGTTTTCCTCGTTGCCATCCTGCAGTAAGTAATTTATATATGAAACTGTCTGAACTTGGCCTCTGCCATCTCTCAAGCTGGAGATACAACAAAAAAAGGCCGGTCTTAATCCAAGTCCAGGCTTTGCAGCAACTAGCAAAAATAGCAAATAAAATTAGTTTTTCGCTGCGACTGATGGCTGAGGGAGGCGGGTTTTGGGGCATTGTATCGCTGGCTATTTATAAAAAGGAATTAACGGCACAAACCGGACCTACACACAAAAGTGGCCCGAATGTGATCCCGATGTGGCACATGGCCATAAACAACGCCGGGGCGGGGGTGCAGAGGTCGTGCAGAGAGTGGTGGGTCAGCGATGCCAAAGAAATTAGTAAGAAATATATTTAATTTATGTATTTATATATTTATAATAAATTGTTTAATTTTTAAGAAAAATATTGTGTTTAATATATTTTATTAAATTTAAGAAAACTTTTTTCTAGCTTTTTCGGTGATTAAAAATAAAATTAATCATTAATACAAATTATGAATATTTTTTATATAATTAAAATCGAACCCAAAAATCTTTTAATATATTTTAAAATATTTAAATATATTTTCTTACTAAAATAAGTTAGTTTCCGGCATCTCCGGTTTTTGTGACTGGAGTTTTTGGGACCATGTTGCCGCTGCCGTTGTGATTTTCACACAAAAGCGCTAAAGCGGCTACTAAATTACGTGCTCATGTGTTCTAGTTCGAGTCAACTCCCTCCTCCACAGGGGCGACTCTGCATCGAGAGCAAAATCGCATTTGGAGCCGCTAATGAACCGCAGTGGTCCCGACCAGGAGGCGTCCATCGGCGGTGGCTGGTGGCTCCGGTACTTCCACATATATATATATATGTATATACATATAGTGCTTTTGGGGTTCAGTTTCTGGTTTTTGTTTTCGGTTTTTTTTTTGCTTTTACCTATTGCCGCATATTCAAACTTAACGAGAAAGAAGACTGCTGATAACGACTCAAAAATACCTGGGTTATTAAAAAATAGCAAAGAAATTTTCGGTTGAACACCAAATTCTACTAAGTTTTTCCCCGATTTCAGAAGTTTTTATGTATTAAAAATATGTATTTGATTTTTGATGATACAAATGGAAATTTCTTGTTATTTTTATAAATATCCTAAATATATTTAATATTCTAAGATTTATTATATTTTAATATTAAAATATATATGTTAATCATAGCTGAAGATAAATCCAAAAAATCTACCTTATATTCTGGCTATATTACCACAGAGCTACCCAAATACCTTGTTGAAAAATACCGTTTAAAAGTGTAACAATGCTGTTAACTATTGTGGGCAGGCCGGCGGATTGAATTGCATTGCCTGGGCGGTGAGGGAGGTGGAAATCAGGGGGAGAAACTGCAACAATTGCCGCTTGATTAAGGTGAGTTACGTATGCATCTACGTTTGTGTGCGGGAGTTGAAAGGACGCTGCCGAAAATGTTTAATCAACTTTCAAGTCTCTTCTGACAAAAATAGGTTTATATCTTTAATTTGAACGAAAAAGTTCGCTAGCAACTAAATTATATACTAATATATAATATTTTTATTCAAAAAGCTTTCTTCATAGAGCCGTAAAACTGCTATCAATTACTTTTTTGGCAATTCCATATATTGTGTCAACTTTATCTGTGTCAGAAATGAAAATCGATCTCCCAGGTCCATTATGAAATTCTTTCAGAGTCATTTTCTCAAAGTCAATGCTACTCAGCATAAGAGAAATTTTCTCGAATGCCGGAAAAGATTTTTCATTTTTGTTTTTGGCTTTGCTATTCTCACGCAACGAAAAAACAAACCCCTCATCTTCTAAACAATTTTGATGCATCCACATCTCCAAAAGGCCAAAGCGCTTGGATTCTTCCATTTCACTTGTGTGCTGAAAATATTCCATAAAGCAGTCGATGCCCAGTTTGGCGGATTCCTGAAGGTCCATAGCGTCATCCTTTTTCAAAATCTGTAGGATGAGTTATTTTATTTAAGAGTTTTTTTTTTTTGGTTGGTAATAAAAGGCACTTACCGAAATTATCCAATTCATTAGGGACTCATTATTCACCTGATAGGATACTTCATAAATCTGAATCAATCTTTTTTCGTTTATTCCACTAATAACACAAGTTTCAACAATTATTTCCGGGCAAACATTTTCCACTTCAGCTGCAAGCCACATATTAGCACATTTCATGAGAGATAACAAATGATCCAGTTCTACGCTTTTCAAAAATTCCTTGTCCATGGTGTAAATGTAATTAAGAAATATTTCAAAAACTTCTGGCGTTGTGCCCTCCAAAACCACATTTCCTGTCTCCAATCCATCCTTTTGAAACAATTTCTCAAAGAACTCCGAGGCGCAGGCTAGGATTATCTTGTGACACTTGAAACAGGTGTTCTCCACACGAATGCAAATATCGGAAAATAGGCCTGATTTCAGTAGGTCGGCTCCTTTTTTTGTCCTGCAAAAAATAAAACAGAAAATTAGCTATTATTTGAATTTCGTTAATATATTTTTGGGATTCACCAGGGTGTTGTTTCCATTTTTGAGAGTTCGACAATCTGTTCGCTTCAACTGATATTTTGATACTGGCTAGGAAACTTGTTGGAATCGAAGGTTAAAACACTTTATAAAAAGCTTTATCACTATTATAAAAACTGAGCTCATCGGTTCAGAGGAGTCGTCAGAAATGTTTATATATTTGCAAATGTTTAAAATTGCTATAATTTAGGAAATATTCGGAAAAGGGAAATTGCCTTTGGATAAAAATATTTAAGATATATTTTTAAGGGTATATCTAGAAGGTGCCCCCCTTCTCCGAAATCTGGCTACGCCTTTGGCTTTTTAGAGGAAATACAAAGAACGGTTTATATACAATTTTTATTAAGTTATTAAAACCAACATTTCCGGTTGCTTGATAAGAATATTTGTGGCTACAATCTTTCACAATCAATGCAATTGAGGAAAGGTAGGACGAACACTTAGCTCTAAAGAAATTTATTCTTATGTAAACTTGATACATATTATTTATTACATTATTGTCCACACTGTATTTTAATAGTTACAAACAATTATAATTCCTTTATTAAAAGACATACACATTATCTAAGCAAGAATTCTACATACTTTTTTGTATTCTAATTATTATTATTATAACAACGTAAAGTATTTGATATTACACTGGGGATTATGAAGCTCTGTTCTTGGATCAACAACAATATCTACCCTTTTCTGTTAAAACTTCTACTCATTTACTCAGCGAAGAGGGCAAAGTTTCAGCCATTGCGTTGCGGCTTTGCAGCTGTCGCAGCTGATGTGCTTCCGCCACGCCCCCTCCGCAGAAACACCGCCCCTGTCCTGGCCTTTGGCTGCACTTATTACAAAACTTTAAACTTTCTTCCCGCTTTGCATTTTCATTTATTTCGCCGGCTTTCATTCACTTTCGGCTTTGTTGTTGCTGCTGCCAGAGCATATCACTTCACTCCCGAAGAAATTTCATTTCGCTTCCTTCCGTGCTTTTATCCAGGCACTTGAAATAAAAGTTTATAATATTATTAAAAATAAAAGAAATAGTTATATTTCAGAAAAGAGTCATTTAAAATCTAGCTTGAACCAAAAATATAAGAAATATATTTTTAAAATAATATTGCTAAGCGTTTTCTTTAAGTAGCTTGTATCAATTTTTTTCAAAAGAAAATTTGGATTATTTTCTTAAATAAAAAGTAAACTATAAAATAAATGCTATTCTAATAATTTTCTCTATAAATAAATATTTATATATATTTTTTCTAGTGCCTTTCGACTTGCTTTCTACTGCAAACTTTTGGATGGCTTTTGCCTTTTGATTTCAATACTGCATTTTGCATTTGAACTTTGTTCTTCGTTTTTGGAGCAAAACTTTTGCTTTCAGCCGGACACGAGCTTATATATATATTTCTCCTAGAATCAAATATATATATAAAGGGAGAGAGCGAGGCCAAAATCAATATATTATCGAAATTGAGTCAAAGTTTAAGTTCAACAAAAAATATAAAATGAAACTTGCGATTTATTTTAATCAGTTTTTCTTCGATTTTCTGTGGGCAAACTTTTTTAATATTACAAAAAGTTCTTAAGAGTCTGGCGTTTTGTTTAGAGAAAAAAAAGGATCCCCTGGGGAGGAGCATAGAAAGGGGTCAGTTCGTTGGCTAACCTTTTGCTAATGACTTCCTTGTCGTCGCTGTGGCCTCGCCAATAAGATAAGCCCAAAGTGCAATACCAACGGCCAGCGCAACGGGCAACTGGCAACACAAGCCACCAAGAACTAACAACATTGGCAACTTGCAACCAGCAACTAGCAACTTGCAACAACAGCAAACACTTTAAGAATGTTTAGCCAACACGCGATGACAACACAACTTCAAACTTTAAAAAACAGCCGAGGAATCTGACTTTGGGAAACCGAAGTTTGTATACACTTATGTTTTAAATTAATTAAACTAAGTAAAAAATAAGAAAAAAAGGTAACTTTGGCACGCTGCAGTTGTATATCCTTGGGGCTTAATTTTATATTTTATATAATTTTAGGATTGTCAGAGATGAAGCTGGAGGAGCGAGCAGATGGCTGGACAGATCTCAACCGGATGGCAGTAGAGGACGGTGATCGGATCTTGGCTCCGGGCTATATGAAAGCCTGCAGAATGCGTAAATAATTAAAATATTTATAAATACAATTTAAATATGTAAATGTAATTGATGGAACACACAAATATGAATCAATATAAGATGGTGAATTCAATGTGCAATTGTTTGGTGAAGGCGGCATTTATTTGGGATCGTTTGGGGAAAAATCTAAATTTTTAAGTTTTTTTTCTGAATTTTAAACATTTTTTTCGGATGTTTTACAATTTTTGTAAATTAAAAATTGTTTTTTCTAAATATTTAAAACTTTTCTGAATTCTTAAAATTTTGTCTGAATTTTTAAAATTTTTTTCAGATATTTTCTATTTTTTAGAATTTTTTTTTAGAATTTGTTAAATTTTTTTAAATTTTGTAACTGCCAAATTTGAATTTGAATTTAACTGTCAAATTTGAATTTAACGACGATCAGTTTCAGTGTGCCCAGGTGCAGTTGTAAAATAACACCTAAATTTGGATTCAAAAGGTTTGAGTCTCCGCTAACTTGCGCCGGCTCCAGAATGGTTTGAAACTTGGACTTTTTATAACAGTTTATACCAGTTTTCAGTCGCTTGCTGCTGATTTCTGTTCGCCTGGTACCCCAATTTGGAAAACGGGCAATTTGCATGGAAATCTTCGGAAATTTGGATGGGCTGCTGTAGGGATGTTGTTGTAAAAAGGTTGTTGTTGCCATAAGCTGTTGTTGTCGGCAACAAATAGGTATAAATGCATAAAATGAAATATAACAGTTTATACCAATTATTATTTTTGCCCAAAAGTTTTTATAACAGTTTATACCAGTTTTCAGTTGCTTGCTGCTGGTTTCTGTTCGCCTGTTATCCCAGTTTGGGCAACGGCCAAATTGGATGGAAAATTTTGCTCACTTGCATGAGTGATGCTCATCTGCATCAGTGATGCTCATCTGGCTATATTTCAATATTGGGGGGCAATAAAGTCGGGCTTAATGTCAGTGATGCTCATGTGCATCAGTGATGCTCATCTAGCTATTTTTTTGCATTATTGGTAGAAAATTGCATCTCACCAGTTGCCAGTGATGCTCATCTAGCTATTTTGCATTATTGGGACAAAATGGCATCTCTCTAACTGTCAGGTATGCTCATGGGCATCAGTGATGCTCATCTGGCTATTTTGCATTATTGGGACAAAATGGCATCTCTCTAACTGTCAGGGATGCTCATGTGCATCAGTGATGCTCATCTAGCTATTTTTTTTGCATTATTGGTAGAAAATTGCATCTCACTAGCTGCCAGTGATGCTCTTCTAGCTATTTTGCATTATTGGGACAAAATGGCATCTCACTAACTGCCAGTGATGATCATCTAGCTACATTGCATTACTGGGACAAAATGGTATCTCACTAACTGTCAGTGATGCTCATGTGCATCAGTGATGCTCATCTAGCTATTTTTTTGCATTATTGGTAGAAAATTGCATCTCACTAGCTGTCAGTGATGCTCATCTAGCTATTTTGCATTATTAGGAGAAAATGGCATCTCACTAGCTGCCAGTGATGCTCTTCTAGCTATTTTGCATTATTGGGACAAAATGGCATCTCACTAACTGCCAGTGATGATCATCTAGCTACATTGCATTACTGGGACAAAATGGTATCTCACTAACTGTCAGTGATGCTCATGTGCATCAGTGATGCTCATGTGCATCAGTGATGCTCATCTAGCTATTTTTTTTGCATTATTGGTAGAAAATTGCATCTCACTAGCTGTCAGTGATGCTCATCTAGTTATTTTGCATTATTGGGAGAAAATGGCATCTCACTAGCTGCCAGTGATGCTCTTCTAGCTATTTTGCATTATTGGGACAAAATGGCATCTCACTAACTGCCAGTGATGATCATCTAGCTACATTGCATTATTGGGACAAAATGGCATCTCTCTAACTGTCAGGTATGCTCATGGGCATCAGTGATGCTCATCTAGCTATTTTGCATTATTGGGACAAAATGGCATCTCTCTAACTGTCAGGGATGCTCATGGGCATCAGTGATGCTCATCTAGCTATTTTGCATTATTGGGACAAAATGGCATCTCTCTAACTGTCAGGGATGCTCATGTGCATCAGTGATGCTCATCTAGCTATTTTTTTTGCATTATTGGTAGAAAATTGCATCTCACTAGCTGTCAGTGATGCTCTTCTAGCTATTTTGCATTATTGGGACAATCACTAACGGTCAGTGATGCTCATCTAGCTATTTTGCATTAATGGGACAAAATGGCAACTCACTAACTGTCATTGATGCTCATTTATTATTTTTAGGAAATTAAATGACTAAAAATATCATAACTTAGCCAAAACAGCTTCAAATTCATTTCGGAAAGCATTTCTAAGCTAGGTTTTTCTAGGTTAACAAATCTGCATACAGTTTTTAATATTTTAAAAAATCAAAATTTTGGCCAATTTTTAACATTTTTAATGATGTAACCCCTTATAAAATTTAAAAAAAATTAAAAATTTTTTTTTCTTTACAACATGTCTAGAATGACTCGCCTGCTAATGCTGATCAAGAATATATATGGTTTATGGGGTCGGAAATGACTCGTTCACGGCATTATTCGCTTCTGACTGAAATTATAATCAATAAATAAATATTTTTCTGACCCAAAAGTTAATGCTTTATGTATTATTTTTTATGTATATTTAATACCTTTTAATAAGATCATATATACCCTTTGGTAAAGTATAATAATAAGAAGTAGCTCAGCATTTAAAAACTTGAATGCAAGAGCGAGAAAGCAAATAAACACGACTGGGGGCTTCAGCCAACGGCCAACAGATGGCGCGAGCCATGTTATTTGCAGAAATAAAAATTCACTTGGAAATGGAAAGCAAGAAATATCTAATTCGCCGCAGGTGACGGTGAAAATGGAAAATTCTGCTTTCGAAAGTGACAGATAAAGGTGTCAGCCGGAAAATGTAGAAGTTTCTGACAGTGCTTTGAGGCGTGAAAAAACAAGAGCTTATCTTGAAGAATTTAATTCCATGAAAATTAAGCAAAGTAAATTAAATTGTTTCTATAAAATGAAATCCACTTTAAAGAAACTATGTTAAATTAATTTAGAAGATTCAATTTAAAAGTTATATAAGCCAAGCAAAAGGCATATATTAACAATCTTAAATATGTAAGAAATTAGTTTATTTTTCTATTTAAAAATTGTACCTTAAACTCTTGAATTAGTTTGCCCTCATTTTCCCACACATTTGACAGTAGTTTACGCTCAACCGCCAATTTAGTGATTACAGGTAACTGCTTTCCCCTCCTTGAACATCGCATGTGTAAAGGCAGCAGCAACATTCCCGAAAATAGCAGGTAAAACTGTTGCCATAAGCACTGTAATTTTGCTTGCAACATTTTACTGCCACCGTATCGCTGTCTTTTAACCTTTCCCAAAACCGAATTCGACATCTTTCGAGTCTCCCAATTAATTTGAATAATAGTCAAAGTTATCATTTTCAGCTAAGCTTATTTATTTTCATTGAATAAATTAAGTCAGATGCGAGAAATAAATACAAATCATGCGGAAAATGACACTAGTGGCGGAGGAGTTCAACAGGTTTTCCCACCGTTCAGGCATAACTCATTTTCCCATCGCCATATTATGCAGCTTATTTTCTTTGGATTTTTATTGCCTTGGCAATTTTGTGCTCGTGACCTGCGGACGATTCATCTTCCAGTGGGTGCATTTCGGTTTTACTTTTTTGGGTAAAAATAAATTTAATTAGCTGGCGATTTCATAAAGTTTTGGGGCTTGCGGATGGCTGTCGGAGGCGCTGCAGTTGCAACTTTGACATTTTGCCGCATTAGCAAACGATTGCCGCAGTACGTGATGTCGGACCCCGCATCCCTCTCCCGGAAAAGTCTTCCATCCCGCAAAACCCCCGATGTCGTCATTTTGTCCTTGGTTTTATTTTCATCTCTTTTTCGGTTGGCGTTTTCGCTTTCTGTGTTTTTTTTGCAGTGTTTTTTTCGGTTGCCCCTGCTGGTAATAAATATTTTATTAGACGCGGCTTGAAAGGTGTGCAAATTTTACACCACCACCAGGTGAGTTTAGGGGCTGCATGAGTGGCCCCTTTTTTTATTCCTGGCCAAGTCATTCGCAGGGATTTGCATTTTTGGCCATAAAAAATTGAGTTGGCAGCTCTTTCTGGCATCCTGTTTATGGTGGATTTTAAGGCCCCCAAAATTTGTTTTTCCTTTTTATTTATATTTATTTTCGGGTAATTTTTTTATGTCCCCTCTGTCGCCTGATTTCATTGAGTTATTTATAAGGAAAGAGGAAAGGATACAGGCTTCGAGTATCTCGATATTATATATAACTTAAGAAAGTCCCAATATTGTTCTTTATAGTTTTTCCCCTCATCAATTCTAGGGTGACAAATGTGTCCCAAATTCGGAAAGAAACTCTTAATTGAGGCAACTCGCAGGAGGCACCAATTTCGACTCCTATTGCCTTTCCGTAATTTTTCCCTCCAGTTGACTTCGTCCTGGCTGAGTTGCGTGTTTGCAGCTTGTAAGTTTCGCACTTAATGACACATACTTTTGCCAAAGACTGTTGCTGCAGCTGTTTAACCCAGTTATTTATGACACTTGGTCACACTTTGCCCCCTCCGGCAACCCACACATGCACCACCCGCATATTTATGGCACTCCTTGGCACATCCTTTGTTTTTGCAAATTCCTTTTGGCAAAATGAAAATTCCTCTCTTGTAAATAGTTAACAGGACATTGGGAGTAAAGGAGTTGTAGTCCCGTCTGGATGAAAATATTTGCGCACTTGCATTTTATTAAGGCAGCACTGGGGAAAATCGGAAATACATAAATCTTTGATTTAGTTGAACTTAAATACTAAATTTTTTGTTTTAAACAAATTGTATAAATTATTTTTATAATATAGCAAATTAAAGAGACATTTTGAAGGAATTCCTTTAAAACTTAAGGAAAATTAAGCACTAAACTCGAGTTAAAATTAACAAATAAACTATATTTTTAATAGAACATTTTTTAATATTATTTACATACGGTTTACTTAAGTTTAGAACGATTTAAAATTAAAAAAAATGGAGTTTAGATACTAAATAATTTATTTTAAGACTTAACATTATATATATTGAAATTTAAAAAATTATAATAATACATAAATAATATATTTAATAATATATTATAATAAAATATAATATTCTGATTGGTTTATCATATTTTTTTGTGTGTTATGTCGCACCAGGTGATCCCCCAGCAGGGGTAACATCGAGTTAAAAAGAGGTGGCAAGCGGCACAAGGAATTTATTATCATTGTCGCCTGGTCAATGCACCTGGATGCCAAGCGGGGGAGGAACGTTACTGAGGGATGCCCTGGGATGTCCTGCAACAAATGCTCAGGCATAATTAAAGCCATTTGTTTTATCCAGGATCGTTGCGGGTCAGGCGATTTATTGTATTTTCCAGTTAGTTTATGCTCGCATTGAAAATCGTGTGACATTTACAGTCACTGAAAAAAATGATGTTCAACATTTTAAAGGATTTTTAAAGATCTCCAGACTTTTACTAATTTTTTAAAATTGAATTTAAAATTTAAATCCTTCAAAAATAGTAATTCAACGAACTTGGCTTTAAGTTCAATAATTTAAATTTAGAGTTTCACGACTTTACAATATTTTTGTAATTGTATTTGTATTATTTAAAATATTTTTATTATTTTACATATTATTATATTATGTATATTATTTACTTTTAAATACAAACCTAAATTTCCCTCTATTTTCAGTGCAATAAAATTGAAGCTGCAATGTCCTCATAAATTTTCAGGAGCCAAACGAGCAGGGAAATCAATTAACAAAATGCTCGATGCTCATTAAGTCGACAAACCGAAACGAGTTATTGTATTATAAATATTCTTGTTCTAGCCATTAATTTCCATCCACGGATTGTTGTTAAACAATACAAAAATGCTTGCCTGCCTTCAAGTGGCAGGCCGATCAATTTTGACAGCAACAGAGTTTTTAAAAGGGATTTATGTGCCAACATTATGGTTACTCGGTGTATTTTAAACTCATGTTCAATGGTAATTAATGCGTGCGAAATATATTAATAAATTAAAGGGAAAAAGGCAAGATGGCAAAGATTACAGAGGAGAGTGTTCTGAAAATGATTTAAAAGGGGAGGATTTTAGTAGAGTTACTAAACTTTTTAATATAAAATCAATATCTTATTAAATTACAAGGTTGTGAACAAATTTCTCATTAAATTTATATGTTTATGTTTATGACAAGAAAACCTATATATATTTTTTAAGTTTAAATATATTCGATTTAGGCTATGGCATTATCAGAACTCGATTCACAATGCAAATGTAAAAAAATACAAAAGGAAAAGCAACCTCAGCTCTCGGGCCTATTGGCCCGTTCACATTAATTTGATTTAAGCTTCGCTGCTTTTTTGACATTTTTATTGTTATGGTTTTCTGGTGCGCTTTTTTCTTTTTTTCTGTTGATTTTCTGTCTTGCTGTGTGCTATCGGGGGGCTGCCATCGCTTATTGTTGTAACGGTGCCCCTGCATTGTTTTTCCAACATTTTCCAACACAAATTTTATCGTTATGTTTGTTTTTTCTCCGTGTCCTCCTCAGCGCTTTTGTTTTTATTTATTTGGGCCATTGTTAAATGGCATTTTCATGCTTAACTGGCGTCAAATATGGAGTTCCCCTCGAAGGATGGATGGCGGTTCTGGTCCAAAGTTTCTGCCACGTGCCGAAATTCCATAGCCTGAAACAGGTGAGCATTTAAATTTGGTCGCTTTTCTGTAATAAATAAATAATATGTTATTTTGTTTGTCCGAAACACTGCAGATAAATTCGCTGAGCAAAAAGTGTGTGTGTGCACTGTTCATTATTTTTTGTTTGCCACTGTGCCGACCATAAATTCCATATAAAATATTCAAAATATAATTCTGCATATGAAAGCACATTGTATTTGTTTTATTCGAACTTGTCTATATATTTTTTTGTTTTGTTTTTCGGCCTCTGCAAGTTTGTAAATATTTTTGTGCAATTTGCAACACATTTGTTTTGCAATTTGTTTATGCATTTTGGGAGGGCACAGAGAAGGACGTCCCGCTGGCTACAGTGGGAGACAACTGTTTGTAGACGTTTGAGGGTAAAACAAATTAAAATAAATATTTACTTGGCTTGGTAACATTCATGTGATTCATATGGCAAAAATACAGAAAGTGTTTCGTTTATTTATGGTAATTAAATTTCAGAAAATAACAAGTTGAAGTTTGACGCTATGAACAGAGTTTAGTATATATTTATTGATTTTATTTAGATTAATATTATTTATATATTTTTTTATTTCATTTTCTAGTTAGTTATATTTTTGGTAACCTTTTAAATCCAAATATATTTTGTAAGCAAACTGTGTCGTCTCCCTTCATGGTTGTCAGACTCTTGGCACTCAACGTGCTGTCACAGTCTCTGGGCTAATGCAAATTTAAATGGCAATTTGTTTAAGCCTCTCAACTTTAACCCGACGGCAATCCACTGGCACCCCCAAAAAAAGAAGAGCTGGGTGGGAGTGCGGAGCAGATGTAAAAAATGCTACTCACATTTGCTTTGGAAAAGAATTCGCAGCTCCCGGAACTGGAAGAGCGGAACGGGAAAAGTTCTGGGGGGGGGGGGGGGGGGGGGGACGGGAAAGGAACTCAACTAAAACGCATAAATCTTCGTAAAGTGTCAGTGTCCATATTTTTTGTCTCTCGCCCCCCTTCGTGTTGCTCTTGTTTCGCTTTCAGTTGCGCACTTGTTGTTGTTGTTTTTTGTCATTGTCAGCAGCAGGCAACTTTTTCCCAGCAGTTTTTACAGGTCAAGTTGTTGAAAATGGACAATAAAAGTTTTTAAATTATATTTTATATTAAAAATGTATAAATATATATTTTTTTCAGATTTTTTTGAGCTTTTTATGATAGATTAATGAATTATTTAATAATAATACTAATTAAATTAATTAAAATATTATGTATTATTTGTAATTAACTTTTAATTATGCAAATTAATTATAGATAAAATATTATGTTATAATATTTCTTTATATTTTTCCAGTTGAAGCTACTTTTACAGTACAAAGGCTTTAAAATCACTCATACGACCCGTTAGCCAAAGCTCTTAAGTCTTTATTAACATAATGAAAAGTCTTTTATTTATATTAAGCATATCTAGAATCGTATTATGAAATTAATTTATAATACAATATCATTATACAAACTAGAATGTAACCTGTATTTTTCTTCACTTAAATTAATCATACGCCCCATATACCAAAATATACCTCAAAACATTTCCTAGTTTCATTTTTATTTATTGAAATAATAATTTTATTATTTATTAAACGTAATAGTAATTATTGAATTATTTGTATTATTATTATATTTTTTATTTACATTAAATTAAGTTCTACTGTATCTGTTGCCGCTGCTGCTGTTTCTGTCCATTGCGTTTTGGGGTAATTTGTACGCATTTCTTTTGTCATTCTGTGCGACTTTTGGATTTTTTGGATTTGTTTGCTTACCCCAACAAACCGTAAAAAAAAAACAACAAGAGCAACAAAAATATGTTCTGTTGCTGTCATCGCCACGGTCGTTGTTGTTGTACTGTTCGTTTATTATTGTTATTTCATTTGTTTATTTCATTTCCATTCGCCGCCGCCACCAAGTGTGTGAATAACGAGTGGCCAAAAAAGCGGAAATTAGTTGCAGGCCCTCACCCTCAACCGAAATAACTCAGTTAGCCACAAAAAGTCGAGCAAAAATAATTATAAAAATGGCATAAAGTGTTGCTAAGCTCGGCAAACTAAAAACAAAAACAATTAGGTACAGGCAAGGGGCAATTAGTTGCAGAGGAGAAGAGTCAAGGATGCAAAAGAGGAGGTGTAAACCAGAGATGGACAGCAAATAAATGCAAATGAGTTGCGCAGCAGTTGGCTTTTTGTCTGCCTGCACTTGCAAAGCGATTAGCAACATTTATCCAAAGTTTTTCCACCCACCAGCGCCACCCCCTTTGGGCCGAAACTTTTGAAAAGGTTGCAAAACGATGCGAGTTCAGGCAGTTAAATGATAAATAAACAAGTGTGCGGTGGTCATTCTTACAGCTTTTGTTCTTGTTTGCTGAATAATGGCCAAGAGGGGGAAAAGATATTGTTGTGCTGCAGATTCATTTACAGTACAAGGATTTCTTGTATTTAAAGCATTTAGTGCAAATAATCCCCCTCTTAACCAGCCAAGTGCTGATGAATGTGGCCAAGAAAATCAAGGGAGTCAGGAGTTGCAGTGAAAAATTATGTTAATTTATCAAATGAACCAAAAGGAAATACATTATCTTTCATTTATTCTGTACCATCAATAATATAATAATACATTTTGAGCCCCATTTCCCATATTTTCATTTTAAAAGAGAGAGAACTCATAATACCAACATTTCTCTATATAAATATATTTTAAAATCCCACATAATGATACTTTGTAAATAATTATATTTTCTAAAATTCCCGTTCAATTATCTAATACAAAATCAATAAGGTAAGTGCGCTAATTGAAATTACCACAGAAGAGTTCGCTCGAGTGACTGAAGTGGATGCATATGTGGAATTACCAATTAGGCAGGGAGATAGATGGCTAATATATGTGTAAACCATATGGTCTGTAAACAATTTAATAATCTAATTTCACCCACATTCCATCAAGCAAACGGAATAAAAAGTGGTGGTGGTATTCGCCCGGCTAATAAGCACTTAATTAAATTACCGCCGTCGTCCGATGGCCCGAGAAATATCAGACAGAATCCCTTCATTTTTCAGCTGCTGCTGCTGATGCTGCGGCGGAAATAAATGCAATTAAAAAATATATTAAAATTATATAACAGAGACGACGGAGCACTATCTATGCCAGCACAAAAGGGGGTTTCCCTTTATTGACGTTGCTAGAATTGTGTGGTTACCATAGGGGGGATGGCCACAATCAGAGTTTCAACTTCAACAACATCAGGGGGTGGGCCAAAAGTGTTTGCTAATTATTTGCAAAATATTGGTGGCTCCTGTTTACACAATTAGTCATATTACAAGGGGGGGCTGTGGTGTTGGCCAGCGGGATTTAATGGCAGTAACCCCCGAAAAGTTGTTTATTAAAATTACACAAAATTCCATGCGAATTTTCAGGGAATTTTCACTGCATGGAGTGGTGAATTTCCGCGGCATTAGGGAAAACAAAGTAGAGTAAATAGGCAAAGGGTTCAAATTCGAGAGGGGGATACTCAAACAGAAGCTAAAAATTATCCCTAGAACTTTTATAGTTGAAAACTTTAAGGGGAAATAAATAAAAAAGAAAAGGTAAAACCGCAATTGCCACCTCCTATAGCAGCATTTTAATTCCACCCCAATTAGAGTTTAAAACTTGATAAAAGTTTCTGTCTGTGTCATTAAGTATGCCACTCATTGGAACCCCATCGTCGTCTGGCATAGTATATATCCTGGGGTGTAGCTCTACTCTCACCCGTTTGTCCCTTTGGGAGAGGACCAATTCTAATGCTATTCAAATTGCGTATCCATCTTCATTTATTTCATTTTCCTGTAATTTCCTGAAAATTCTTTCTTTGCCCATGGCACCCCTCCGTATCTCTCTCTCTCTCTCTCCTGGGTGCACTCTGCTGCTCTTTCTTCCCGGATTTTTGCCTTATCTATCGCTCCCCTATCTCCATGGTCGGCACGTCTTTTTCAATGTTTTTTTTTTTGGTCGGAAATAGAAAAGTGCGCCAACTTTTCGCTTGAATTGGCAACGCTTACACCTCCCAACGCCCAGTCTCCCCAATCCATCAGCCTCCAGTGGCTGCACTTTGGTCAGGAGTCTAATGCACAGAGAGAAAATAGCTTTAATAAAAACTAGAAATTGAAAAGGAAAGGTTTACGTAGCTTATAACAATTTAAAATTTAAATACTAGCTGTATCTTTTTTTAATATTTTTCTATTTAAAAATACTGCCCAAAAGGAAAAAAAATTTTTTCCGGTTCATTTCCGCCTCTTATCTCCTCCACCCTGCGGTTTTTGCGGTTGTGTGTGGGTTCAGTGCATCCATCGGACGGATGGCAACCTGTAATCGTTCTTTTGCGCCACATTTAAAATGTCTCCGGGTGTCTTCTTCGTCTCCTGAATATCTCCGCCCTTTTCCTCAATTTTTCCCTTCTTTTTCCCCACTCATTTTCCACCCCCAACACCCCCCGTGACCGCCGCCAATGTACATCTGTCTGCGTGTCCATTCGTTCATGTCTTGTTAGCGTAAATCAAGCGGAACAAAGCGACGGCAGCCAGGAAGAAGAATCCGCCTCAACTGCAGCCGGCGGAAGCTGTGGGTCTCCCTGGATCGGGATGCAGCTCCCCCCGTAGCTGGAAGCCCTTCTCCCCTCGAGCTTTGAAGTCAAGTCGCTGAGCTAGAATTTATTACGGCGCTCAGAACGGAAACTCGCTGGCTAAACTGCGCCTCTGGGATTGGGTTACGGATTGCAGTCCGCCGAGGAGACATCTGGGCTGGGATGTCCTTTTGCCAGGACCTCCTCCTCCTTCTCCTCCGTGGTTGATTAAGCGCCGCGCCAAAGCCATCAAATGGCTTTGTAATGCGGTTGGATAAGGTGGACCGCTTAAATTGATAAATTCCGCCAGCAGAGCCAAAAGGGAATCGCAGGGATCTCTTAAGATCCTGGAGATGATGTCTTTGGTTTTGAGGGATTGGGAGAAGAGCTTGTGTTTTGTAATAGGTGTTTAGTAGATGAGTTTTCATGTAAGTCAAAGAGGCTCCTTTTAATATAGAACTATAACTTTTATATTCTTTGATTACCTCCTAATTTTGTATTAAATATCTTTCTCTATACCAAAGATTTCCCCATCTAATCATCATTAGTTTCCCAGCTCACACTTTTCACTCAACGGTAACCTCTTAACCCTTCCAAAAGCTGTTTTACAAGCCCCTTAAGTTTAGCCCCAAGCTGTTTGGCCTTTCACCGAAATCAGAGCGGTTTGCCCTTATCCCCCGCCCCAACTCCCCTGGATTCGTGTAGACAAGGTGCCAAACATCAGGAGGTAACTGGAGGAGGACCTCCAGATGACCCAAGCCCCTGGCTGGCCCACGCATAAATCTGCTTCTCGGACTACAAATGCAAATCAGCTTGAACTGGGGGGGTGGGGGGCGGATGTGTAAGCCAATTTCGCTTGCCAATTAGTGGAGCGTATGGGCCGCCGTGTTATTCCGAAATCTGGATACTCCCCTGTACTCATAAACATTGAACAAAGGCCTCGCCAGTCAGCGAGGAACAATGCCGGGATCAAGAATGCTCGTTGGAGGAGATGAATGCAATTTATTGATTGCTGGGGCCCCGAGCAATCGGTAATTAGAGCTTGTGGCAAGTGTCCTTCTTGAGTTATTGACAGGATAAGCGTAGTCCTGCCTTCAACTTTTCCGCTTGCCTGTGGGGAATCGAGAAGTTTTAAATTGGACAGATCCTGGTGAGGTCTTAAAAGGGATTTAAGTGGGCGATGAATCGGGCTTAAATTGCAGCCAAACTTAAGTCTGTTTGCTGGGCATTCTGTGGTTTTTGGTGAAAGTTTAATTATAGTTTTTGATACTTGCAAATTTAATCAAGTTTGTCTTCCAAAAATGCGAATAGTTGGTCATAAAAATAAAATATTACTCATACGCAGGGGGTAACAAGTGCTAGCCACGAAGATTCATCTAAAAGTCTACACATAATCCTACTTATTTTCTTTATTAATATCTATATGCCCAGCTCTATTCTATTAGTATTTCCTAACCGATATTATAATAATACTCAATGTTTACCTAAAGGTTTATGCGATTGTGGGTTGCATATTAATGCAGAATGTGTAATAAACAAAAGTAGCTCGCTTACGCAACAACACGCTTACAGACAAATGACAACAACTACGACAACATGGCAACAACAAGTTCAACAAAATATGCATCGCCAGCAGTGAAAACAATAATAACAATTTCCATTGTCTGTGCAGATGTGCAACTATATGTGTGCCATGTGTGTGTGAGTGTGCTGTGGCATTAAATTTATAGACTTCTCTGTTGGCCCGGGGCCATGACTTTCTTATAACTCTTCGCACTTTCGAGCTGTGATCAGGACACTGAGATTAATAATTTTATAATAATAAATATGAATATTAGGAAAAATTAAATTAAGCAGTAACTGTAATTAACGGGAATATAAATATACTTTATTGTAAATAATAATATATATATTTTAAACTTAAAACACCAATAGTTTGGAATTTATAAACAAAATTAAAAGGAAGAATTATTTTGTATGTATTTTTGTTAGCTAACTAATAATTATTATAAATTAAAAAAAATTTCATTTAAATATTTTTAATAATTTTAAGCCAAAAAATAGTTCAGTTAATAAAGAACTTAAAGCTTTAAACCAATTTTAGAATAATTCCCAATAAATAATTAGGTTTTATAATTAATTCCAAGCTCTAAATTTGTATAGTAACCCCAAGGAAATTCATTTAAAATTATATAACTTTTGTTTCAGTGCATTTCCAGTTGCCAGACAAATGCAAATTGCATACATAATTGAGTTTTGCGGGGCGCAGGGTGACAAAAGGGGGACCCAGGGCAGCGAGGAATTTGGAATCTCTATTGGAGGACCCTCTTGCATGCATGTTTCATTACTTTAATTGAAATTATTCCACAATTGTATTGAACATATTTGTCTGCAATCAGAGCATGCAGCTACAGCTACCCACTCACCCGCCTCTCCGTTTTCATTTCCCTTGTTTTGTGGCCAAGGCGGCTTAATTTGTGAAACTTGTGTTGAGAAATCAATTAGGTATACGTATACGCCATGTTGCCAAGAAAACTGCAAGCTAGTCAGCTGGTCTGGGCCAGTGGTTTTCAATATTCGGTTCTATCGTTTATTAGAAAATTAATAAGCACAAATTAGTTCTCGGAATTTCCCCAACACCTGCTCCATATTTTCCATCTGATTAAATACATTCACACCTCAGCTGGGTTTCCTTTTTGTTCGCCTTAAAATAAATGTTCGCTCGCTTTTCCCTGATTTATGTGACATAATTAACGTTATCGCATCGCTCGCAGACTTCGCACGCGCATTAATTTAGCAAATCCGCATGAAAAGCGCATAAAAATATAGATTTAGCACGCATCGAATGCGCGATTTGCCATTCATCGGAATTTAATGAACTGTCAACGCTGGCCGGGTGCAACGTGGCGTATGCGTGATTTATGGAGAGTGCATCAGTTGCAGATAAAGAGAGAGAGAGCATGGTAACCCCCCTGAAAGCTGACCTGGCAGAGTCAGAATGCTGGAATAAATGTGACTAGATGGTCAAAAATTAATGCAGCGGATATTATAGGGGTGGTGAAATCATATCTCAATTTAATTAGAATTAATTAGAATTTCACTTGCAGTGAAGTTTGATAAAACAAGCTTGAATAATTTCATAATTTCTTTGATAAATCAAAGCTTAAAAATGCCATAAATAATTATAATACTATAATGTTCGATATATTTAAAATAATCTAGATATTTAAACCTTTAAATATTTCTTAAACGTGACTTTACAGCTTCCCATAAATCTTACTTAAAGACAATTAAAGCACAAGAGAACTCCGTTGACTTTGATTATGGATTAACATCACTAAATTCAGGTTGCATCATCTGATACCAGGACAGATTTAACTGTTGCATACGCTCAAAGGATAATCGAGAGGAAGGAGATGCCGGAGCCTTAATGCATTTCCGTCTTTGCCTGAATGTGAGTAATATTTTAATGAAGACACGGCAGCATGGCGGGGCTGACATGCCGCGGAATTCCTTTGCCTTGCCAGGCACTTTATCAACTTCCGGCATGTGAGCGATGACAACAAGGACACTCTAGGGCAGGTGGATCGGTGGGACGGTGGCCTGAATATGGCTGGGCGCAAATCAAGCGCAGCCAGCTCCTTGGCAAAACTTCGGGGCAGAGAGAGAGAGAGAGAGAGAGTAGGGGAGAAAAAGCCCTGGAAATTCGCGTAAACTTGCCACATTGCAATGAGGCGTGGAACGTGGTGAATGTCCTGCTGCCACCCACATCCTTTGCATATTTTAGGAAGTGATTGCGCAAATGCATAATTTAATGACAGGCGATAGAGATGGATGGGAGTAGTTTTCGGGAAAGCAGTGGAGGGTACAGAGATTTTCCTGCTATAATTTTGATAAACGTTTGGCATTTTCCAAATGAGCTTGAGGTAAATTTAAGGGGATTTCTTTAAGTAAAAGTTTAAGAATTAAATAAGTGTATTAAAAATATTATTTATATAGGATTAATAGTAGATATCACTACATATATTCCTTACCAAATAAATGAAAACCTATTTCACTTTCATCTCATATCCATATCAAATCAAAGTCAATCCCCGAGGGCTTTTGGCAATCAGCATTTTCCCAAAAACGACCTTAACCCCATAATGGCCCCTTTATGAGTGCTCATTGAGCAGACAAATACCAAGCGGGAGCCATCAGATACCAAATGGCAAACAAAACTCAATCAAAATAAACTCAACTAACTCCTCGGCTACCCCTTCTGATTTTGGGGAAATTGAAGGGAACTTCTTTCGGATCGAAAAGAAGCTCTCAGCAGCCAACTGTAATGCATATTACACAACAGACATGTTTACCCAGCGCCCCCCTCTCGCCGCTGCTGTGAATATTTCCTTTTAAATTCAAAGTTATTTATATGTCAGATGAAATTGAAATTGCCGCGAATGTTGGCAGGAGTTGGGTAGCTGCAGAGCTGAGCATCGCCTGTCACGCTATCGATTCATCATCGTCATCGCACCATCAGCATCACCATCGACAGTGTCAGTCGTCATCATTAGGAGTGACATTCAAAAGATGAAAGTTTCCGGAGAGGTGATGGACTGGCTGAGGAATTGAGTTACTGGCAATATAAAATGCATTGCATTTCATCCGGGATTTAAAAACTAATCACTTGTGATGGGTATAATAGAGTTGTGACTATAAAATAACGTGAGACTATGATAAGTAAAGGAAAATGATAGTTTAAACATTTTTAAGAAATTTAAAATAAGTAAATAAGTAATATTTTAAATTTCAAGGCTTATATAGCAAAAAATGCATTAATAATTAAAATACAATTTTAAATATACTGTAATAATAATAAATATATTTTTTTTGTACAGGAAATACTAGCTAAGTTAAACAAAATTTTAATTGCATTAAGAATTTAATGTTAATAATTATCTAGTATATAAAATAAGATTTCATTAATTTAACTACTTAATAATAACATTTTTATATATATTCTATTTGATATTCATTTTTAAAATATTATAACCCTCCATAGTCACAGCTCTCTCAACGCTCATCACTATTTGCAAATCCCGGAGCAGGCGACTACTTACGTCGACATTCATTTGAGTGCCGTGGAGACTATTGTAAAGATATTTTCAAACACATCGAAGTAAAAAATATGTGCGACTGCTGACATTGCTTTCGAAGCTTTCCCCCTTTCAGTGCCACTTTCCTGTCAGCGCCCCCTAAGTCCACACTTCTTTGTATGAATGTCTCCCATATCAAAGGACCAAATTGCATAGCATTTGCTCTGGGTCGTTGGAATACACAGAAAAAATTACAAGAAAATTTTAAAGTACTATAAAAAAAAGTTAATAATAATAAATAATAATAAATATACAAAGAAGAGTTAAAAACTAATGATTTATAATTATAAAATTAAATAATTCATAAAGAAAGTCGAGCTACTTTGCCATACTGTACCTTTTAAAAATCCCTTAAAAATAAGAACACATCCTAAAGGTATTTTTATATCAACTATTTCTTTTAGTGCAGCAAAGAAGCTTTGGTTTGTTGGCGTGTCACTTGAAAATTGCCAAGTTGGGGGCGGGCAGAAGAATAGAAAACAGGAGTGAGTGGGTTTTCTCGAGGGCTTCTGTATGTGTGTCTGTGTGCGGTTTCGGTTCGGTGACATATTTAATTTTAAGCTGTGACAGATATACATACTTGCGGAAAATGTCCTGGAAATAGCTCAATGCATTCCCCTTCTCCCCACTTGCATTTCGGTTATAAATAAACCTTATCCCGATGCTTATTCACTTCCCGATTTGTTGTTTCGCATCTATTATGAATGCCAAACCCACGTAGATGTGCAATTATACTTGGGTAATTAGTTAAAATTGGCATTAAGGCTGTCCCTCTCCCTCCCATTAAGGTAATTAAATTGCAAATGTATTGAGAGAGTCCTTTTTAGTGCTCGATTTCGATTACGTGCTTCCGAAGGAGCCGCCACGAGGGGAGTGAGCGCCCGAATGTAGGCAACATTAATTTGCATATTATAATTTGCAATGCGAACATATTAAATGCATAATTTTTAAGGGAGCATGGAGTGGCCGCTGCTGTGCGGACTCTAATTAAAATTGGCTGATTGGTGGAAATAAATATTTCATAATAATTGCAGGGGATTGGTAGCGAACGTGATCAATTTACTACAACCAGTGGGGCTGTTACACCGTTGATAGTGGTCTTGTGGGCATGATTTACAGACCTTTAACTGTGTTTCTGTATATAATTATAGTAGTAGTAAGTAATTTTATATATTTAATAAATATTATACATATTTAAAAATAACCTTAAACCACCCAAAAAACACTTTTGATTTTAACAGAGAGTCCCCCAAAAAGTTATTTCCCCAATCCAATCCAAAACAAAGCCGTCAATGGCACCCACCAAAGCTGTGGAATATTATTTGAAGCATATTTCCCCCCAAAAACTTTTTAGCGCTTATTTACGACACTTGCCACCAGCTGCTGGTTTGGCGAAATAACAATATTTAATGACAAATGCGCATAAAATTTAAATCAAACCCCATTAAAACTGTCGCCTGGTTGCCCTAATGGGCCATCAAGTCCCATATAGATATAGTACGAGATATGGCAACAGTCCGCTTTTATGACAACTTATGGAAATTGATGGCCATCTTCTTTTTCCCGGGGAGAGCAAAATAATCGCGGCCCTCTGCCTGTCAGTCAGCAGGACCACAAACAAAAAATACAATATATACATATATACAAAAAGAAAGGAAAACTTCCAGCTCAACTTGAGTGATGTCCCGAGTGGCGGCAAGAAGTGTGGTTTTTCCAAAGAAAATCGGTAGGGGGTGGTGGCATGGTGTTGCCACTGACATTGATGATGACGTTGGCCATGGGCGTTGACAATGTTTGTCAGCCGAGCAGGCAACTTTGACGGGACGTCAACAAATGGAGACAGACAGGAGCCTTGGCCCCATCTATAACTCTACCTCATCCCTTGATCCTGCCGGGAGATGAGTGGCTGGGCGTGGGCTGGTTAAGTTTCAAGAAATCCCCCAGAGTGGCGGAGTTTTTGCCGTTTCCTGTGTAATGAGCTGCTCCGTGGTCTGCGCTTAATTGTGGTCCACTCTAAATAGGAAATGAAGGAATTCTATAGAGGGAGAAAATTTGTAATAATTTATTTAAGCTTGTATGTATCTTAGAATTATTTTAGAAATTTTTTAAGCTCAACCTAGAGTTAGGAAAATTAATTTCCAAGGAGGAAGAAAGGGACTACTGAACATATATTTTATTCAGAGTTCTTTGGAATATTTAAAAATATTTTAGAATAGATTAACTTATTAATTAATCATTTTTAAATATATTAAATTATATTTTATTGTATTTATTTCATCTTATTTTTATCAGTGCCACTTTACAGTCTGCATTTGAAGCTGCACTCTATTGAATCTCTCATTGTTCCTGGCAGTGCAATTCCCACTAAAACTTCAACTCAAACGACCAAGTTCCGAGTACTTGCAATGAAAATCAAACGATAAGAGGCAGTTTTTCCCCTTTTCACCGTTTTCCCTAGTCTGCAAGAGCAATTAAAGGAAAAGTTCGCTTACAATTGGGGGGAATGAGTCTTAGCTGAAGATAACTTTTGCGGAAGTAGTAAACTGTGAGGATTAAGTGTTTAGGAACAATATTCTTAGTAGAATTTAACACTTTTTGTTCTCTTAGAAAAATGCTTTAACAGCATTAGATTTGTTTATTTTTTAACGAATGTTTTTAAACTAAAATAAAGTGAGTTTACGTTGAAATTTAGCACTTTAGGGGATATGTGTTAACTCTACTCTTGCACTAAGCCAAGGCTACTTCCAGTCACGTCTCGCTTTTTCCCACTGACCCCAAACTCGGAATCCCACTTTTCAGTTTTCAGGCCACACAATTAGCAAGTGGAGGCGGCGGGTTCATAACTCAACACTCGAAAGGGGAAACTATTTAGCATGTAACTAAATATTTTAAATATATTCCCGTCACACACGCACCAAGCCAGGCATAGATCCAAGTTGGACTTGGAGTCGGACTTGCATCCAGGCACGTGCTGGGGAAAAGTTGCCAACGTCGGCCGAAAGAAGTAACTTTTCCTTGCCTCATTAGCATGCGACACCAAAGGGCATTAAATCACATTTTGCATTTGACGCAGCAGCAACTTGCAATTGCAACAGAGGCGACAGCACGCTGCAGCGGGGGCTTTTCTGCAGAAAAAAAAAAATGAAGGAAAAAAGATGGACTATGAATTCTGATGACTTGACCGAGTTTTCATGTGAGAAGCATTCAGAGAAAAAGCTAAAGAAGATGAGAGGTAGGGAAGATGGGAAAAATGTGTACAAAAATGTATTTTTTATTGGATAATTAACTTTTTTCTCAAATAACAAATCATAGAGGTTCATATAGTATTTATTATATTTTTTTCCTTAAAGAAATTTCCTTTTAAATATAATTTTAATATTTTCATTTCCTTAAAATGTTCCCAATATTAATGAGTATTTTTTAATTTGGTTCGGAATTCTTGAATCGCATTCCCCGTGAGTCACGTTCCTGCTGCTCCTCTCAACTCTCAACTCCCAGCTTTTGCTTATCCTTCCTCGTTGCCTATCTCGCCTTGTTTGTTTTTGTTTGGGCTTTCTGTTTGCCCGTGTATCGCGTTCCTTTTATCTGCTGGCTGTGCCGCATGCAGGATGCATTCGGAATCCGTTCATCCCGGCGGATCCTTGCGCACGTTCCTAGCTACATTCCCGGGCTATATTCGCCCCGGAGGAGTAATTCCAGTAGTCTGCAGTTGGCAATGAAAACGTCTTGCATGTGAAATTGACAAAAACGCGAGGCAACGAGTATAAAAAGCATGTGAGGGGTTTTTAGAGGAGTTTTTTGCGACTAGCAAATACCCGGACGAGAAGTGCTCTTTAGAAAATAAATTTAGATGAATTTTAAGTTGCAAAAAACCTGATAACAGAATTTATGAATAAATTTTACTTGTGATATTTCAATTGTGTTAGAAAGTTCGTTTAAATTTTAAATGAGTTAGCAAAAGGTTTTTATATTCAATTGGTAATTTTTTGTATTTATTTTGAAATCCTGTCTAATATATTTTAATGGTTAAAACTTCGCTGAGCTCATCAGCTATAAAAAATACAGGGTATAAAATACTAAAGAACCTGGCGAGCTCATTCACAGACTCAAAGTACGCCTCGAAATCCTCCTCAAAGCTATGAAAGCATAAATACGGCTCCATTCATCTGCTCCTTCTTGGCCCAAGTTACCTCGGGGCCACAAGTTGTTAAGTTGTTTGGGTGCGCCAAGAGGATCGATGGCAAGGAGTGGAGAGTTGCCAAGACCAAGAGCACCACGACCAGGAGCAGCAGCCTTCAACCCGTAGCCAATTCCTGGCCCGAAACTTTAATTTCTTTAATGCAACTCCACTTGGTGGTACTCACCCACTTCGGTCCAGTCCGCTCCATTGGGAATTTATTTCCCTCGGCTTTCTGCTCGTCTATTTGCCCTTTCGCTGCTCGGTCCCTGGTTGCATGTCCTTTCGTTGTGATTGCAAATATTTTATGGTTTTAATTTGTACTCGTGCCTGGCCGGGAAGTCTTCAGTTATTTGCCAAGCATTTCATGCCCGGTATTCGTATTTCATTTTGCGGTTAGCCAGAGCAACTCCAGTCGATTCCTTGGGGGCTGCTTTCTCCAGTCAGTTGATGAAACAATTATTCTGTTTTGTTTATGTTGCGGTGCATAGTATGTGCATACGATTTAGTGGCTAAAAAGGATACAAAAATGTATATTTTCTACCGATAAAGTAATTGGATAAATGTTTAAAAATACCTGAACCACAGAGAATGCGGCTAAAAGATCTTTGAATGGAATAATAAATTGATTTCTTGTTTACTTTTTACCATTTCTCTTAGATTTCTGTTGGATTTTCCCATTTATTTTCTTAGTTAAAACTTGACCTTAGCCCTGGACTCCATTTATCATCTGCAGGCATCTCTCTAGATCCCCCCAGAGATTCTGCCAGCCATAACTATAACGAATTCAATTAATATGCAAAGTAAGTTTGTCAAAAAAAAAGTATAAAAGCTGGAGCCAACTCCAGTTAATTCTTGTGGCTTCCAGCACAGCTCAGCTCAGCACAGCGATTCAATAATTAAAGCGTGGCCAAGAAGATTTACCCACACGCACTGGCCATGGCCCCTGTTCTCCATCCCGAGAGCTGCTTCAGGTGAGCCAAACTGATAATCACTCAATTTGCTTCGGGGCACAAAACTATGAAGTTAACTCGGCTTGTCGAAAGTTCGAGGTTGCACAAGGGGGAGAGCTGAAAGTGCACTGGGGAAAATATTTCTATAACAGAGAACCTAATTGGTTTTAAAATAGTAAACAGTGAAAGGAAAAATACTAGGACTTTATAAATTATGAATATAATAATATAAAAAATAATATTAATATTTATTAGATCTAAAAATCTTTCAGTGTAAGCTCTGTTATCAAGCAGGGCAAAGCCAAAACCAACGCAAAAACCCAAAGCAAAGGCAACGACGAAGCCAAGGCAGGAGCAACGCCTGCGAGCCATCCGTGGAGAGCAAGTGGAGTGCACCAAATTGGCGTTACCAACTCGGGAAACGGGGCTGAGGCTGGGGCAGTAGCTGGATCTGTAGCTGGAGCTCTAGCTGAGGTTCCTCAGGGGCGGAGCAGGAGATTGCCATGCAAAGTAAATGTAGCAAGCGTAAACATCGCTCGGCACTGGGGAACAATGGAGGAAAGTCGTTCGCCGCTCTTTTTTTTGGCCAGCAAGATGCATAATGCAATAGCAAAGCAGGCGAAAAAAAGAGCCACAGAAAAATAAGAAGGCCAAGAAAGCACAGGAGAAAAATTAGTTACGCCAAAAGCGGAAAATCCAGTGGAAAATGCGGGGAAATTCCGGGGTTACAATGACTTGATGATGCTATGCTAAATGCTAGCGGGACACGAATATCAAGTTGGTGGAAAAGGTGATGAGTGGGGGAAACAGAGGACATACCACAGATACTTTTGTATCTTTTAGGGTTTCTCTTAAACCTCAGAGATGTAAGATATAGAAGAAATAATACATTATAAATTTGTATTTCTATTTATGTAGAAAAATATGAAAGAGCAGGGGACTAGCTTTCTCTTCCTTTTCGAAACCACCAAAATCCATCTCATTCCGCCAAAGAAATCCGCAAAGCCAGGCGTCAACCGAAATGTGGCCAGAAACAGAGCGACACAGGCAGAGTGTGTTCGGGTGGTGTGGCCTTCGCTTCAAGAGGGTTGAGATGTACCAAGTTGTGGTGGCAATGCTTAAGGATGTCGACGGCATGGCTCATCGCGCCTAAGCTGCGTCTGATGGCGCGCCGGCTGATATTTGCCGCCGAGTCCGCAGGCAACTGCTGGAGATGTGCCCACAATCATCGCAGAGACTGGAGTGGCTCCAGTGGCTGGCAGCAACTCTGGCTCCATCTCAAACTCCTTTGGTTGAGTGGCTGTGGATGCAACATTGTTTGGTGCGGCGGCACTTGCAACACTTGGCCGCGGATTTGGCGACAATGTCTCGCTTGCTCCAAAGATTTCCAGCTGGCGACAAGTTATCAAGACGAACGTGACTGGCAAATAGTTTTGGTTTAACTTCTGTTTTCCAGCAACGAAAGTTTTGACAGGGCTTAACTGAGTGCAGGCAGGGGTGCGGGGGAGGAAAATGAATCGAGGTGGAAAAACTTTTGTGGCTGCTTTGGACATGTTAAAATCCTGACACATCGAAGGTGGCCATACTGAGGGTGGAACTGTGGAAATGGCTGGGCAAATTGTGAACATAAATTGGTAGTTATTTGAATGAAAACCAAGATTTCCGTTCTAAGACTTGCCAGATAATAGATTGATAGAAAACCTCGTTACCATAATTTCTAGACTTCTCTCAGAAGTCTCTAGAACTATGTTTCTCTTCAGTATCCATCGACACCTTTGGCCCCGTACCACCTCTCTCTTCTAACCACAACAAATTTAGCTATTGACCCTGTTTGACATAATTTATGTTTCTTGTCGCTGGTAAACGACCTCCTCAAAATGAAACCATGAAATTTGTAAGTGTCGCCAGAACTACTTTTCCAACAACCCGTACCTAAGCCCACCTCCAAACCCAAAGCTCCAACTCGAGTCGAGCGTGGCTAATGAAAAGAAATATTAAATTCTCACGTTCCAAGGCGAAATGGAAAAAAGCGTCGAACAGCGAAAATCCCTGCAGCAATCGAGAGGTAAGGGAATCAAAAGAATAGAACCAAGTTGTTCTCATACACAAAAGGTAAATAAAAATTGCAGGAAACCTCGACTCTCGGCCGGCTCTCTGACCTTTTCAGCCAACTCGAAGACGAAGTCAGTCAGCCATTGAGCCAGTCTGGAGTTCACTCCCCGGGCCGCCTCCATCGCCAGTCACCAGTCAACAGTCGCCGGCACTCCAGCCAGGCAGAGCGACTGCATCGTTAAAGTCCGAAGGCAAAATAAAACGTGATTCATGTTACTTATCACCCGCACAGCATCGACCATCAAGAATGGCCAAGGGAACAGTCGGGCACAATGGTTTCCTGGTCTGAGGCATTGCCGTCGCTTCCTTAGACACTCGAAGAAAAATACTTGAAACTGTGAAAATGTATATTATAAAATAAAGAGAAAAGAAAATAAAGGGAACTTAATTCTTATGAAACTAAATAGGGGGAGAATAGGATTTTTAGATCCTAAAAACTTCTAATAAAATATTTTCTAATCTTCTAGGTTGTGGAAATTAATTGTGATTATATATTATATAATTGTTATAATAATTTCCCTTCAATTTTCTTATAAATTAATAAACAGTAGTCATTTCTTTGAGTGTACTCCCCCAACTCTATTGGTTTGTGGCACTCCAATCTGCACCTTTCTTAGCCATAAGTTGCCCTGTGGCATATGGGGCTCTGGCTCCGTCTCCGTCTCCCGTCACTCCCGCCTCATCCTGACGTACTTCATCAATGCCGCGCGCGTCGAGGCCAAGAAACAATTTTGAAATTTATGCTCACGACCCTTACTGTACGTACGTACGTACATACGCCCTCCTCCCATGGAATTATTTTCATATTTCTTCTGCCTTGGCCCCCTCTCTATTCTCTATATATTTATTATTTATTTGAGCGGCAGAACTCTGGCCAGCGGAGAAGCACTCTTAAGATCGTTAATGAGTCTCCATTGTTTGGATCGATTCGACTCGATTGCTTTCGACCTCTGACAGCTGAGCCTCGACATGAGATCACTCACAGTCCCAATGGCTTTTCATTATGTCTTCTGGTTGAAGAGAAAGAATGTAGGCCCAAAGTCATTTAATTATCTATATAGATTCCGAGGGGGTTTTCGTGAGCCTTTAAAAATAATGAAAGTTGCCAGGTTATACCCAGGAAGTAATGAATGAATTAGTTGGTGGATTAAAGTACTTAAGAGGCTAGTTAAAGAGTCTATATTTAATTGTAATAAAATTATTAAAATTATATAGAAAAAGCAAACCAAATTAAAAACGAAAAAATATCATAACTAAGCCAAAAAAGTTTCAATTTCTATTCGGAAAGAATTTTTATTTAAGTTTCTTCTCTGTTAAAAAATCTGCATACTAAATTTGAAATTTTAGAAAATCAAAATTTTGGCCAATTTTTGAACATTTTAATGATGTAACCCCTTATAAAATTTTTGAAAAAATTAAAATTTTTTTTTTCTTTCTTACAAGGCTAGAAAGACTCGCCTGCTGATGCTGATCAAGAATATATATACTTTATAGGGTCGGAAATATCTTCTTTACTGCTTAGCAAGCTCTAGACTAAATTTAAAATACCCCTCAAGCCTATAAAAATACCAATTTTAAAGCCTTATTTAAGTCAGCTTTAAATACATTTAATAAGAAAACAGCTTGGCTTTTCGCATACTTAAACCAACTTGACTTATTTAGCTTGAGGACATAATTAAACACATCTCACACAGTCGTTATAATATTTCATAACCTTAAATGATTTTTTTTCTCCCCCCCTCACCAAAGCCATTAAAAAGTTTTCCCATTTGACAAATTTGCTGCCGCCAACACCTCCCCCTCCGCTGAGCTATACTAACATAATTTTGACACATTTCGAAAGCGCTAAAAAGAAATTATGACAATTAAGAAAAGCTCGTGCGGATGTCGAGGAACCGCAGTGTAAATCTGATTAGAAGCGACTGGCTCCCTCATATATATATATGTTTTCTTTTCTGGCTTCCTGCTGTTTTTAGGATTTTTGTGGCTCTTTTGTCGCAATTGCTTTAATTACTCAGAGGAAAAGCCCTAAGAGGGGGCCACCTGCTGCAAGGTTTATGTCCCATTGAAGCCTCACCTCGCTGCAGGAGTTCGTAGACCAAACTGATTTATGGCCAACAGTGAGAGAGAGAGAGAGAGAGAGAGAGAGGTGAAAACCTGGCCAGCAACTTTATCAATAAGCCACACAAAAGTTCGGGCTAAAAGGGTTTTTATCAGACTGAAATGTTTTCAAATTGGCAGCCGCCACCCCACAAATAACTATAAAATTTGACAACTTTTTCAGCAGAGCTCCACCCCGCAAACTATTCATTTCGATAAACAACTCGATTCGATTATTTGCGATGCCATTAGAATCGATTTTCGGGCGAAAACTTTTCGACAACTGTCATTAGGCATTGTTGGATTAGCCGGGCCAGCGGAGCGGGCGTATCTGAAATGGGGAAAACTTTATCAATTTGTGGGCGTGGCGGGGCATAATTTATGCCACCCCCCCTGGAGCTAATGGAAGCTGCTTTTCCGCCCGCCCCCTTCCACCGTATGACTCATCTCTATTTGGCTGAAATTTCCGGATTCCAACTCGATCCCTTTCGATTGTTTGTCTTCATTTTGCAGCGCTTAACTTTGATTGACATTCATGCTCCATCATTTATTCATTTTCGGCGCCGAAAAGTTTTTGGAAACCCTCCTCTTGGTGAAATTTAATTGACTTTTCCCGGCGAAAAATTAGCAGCTACTTCGGGCATCTCCTGCCTGATTTTCCGGGGGGGCATAACTAAGGCAAATATTGAACCAACACCCCCTGCCAGAGCCCTCGAGTCTCGCTCTCCTTTAGCCGAGATTTGTGGGGTGACTTGTTATTTGGCCTGGCAATTAACTTTCTTTTGTTTGCGGTGGACTTGCAGCCTTTTGTGTGATTTCAGCTAGTTGGAATTGGCCAAGGTTGGACGGGGGTTTTCCAGGGGGTTGCAGCCCCTTCTTTTTGGGCAATGAAATTTCATTGCTAGTTGAGCGCAGCTGTTGAGATTCTGGTGCCCAGTGGGTTGAAAACGGATTGGATCCAGCCTTAAGCTCAATTAATTTCATAAGCTATTAGTAAATTTATAGATTTTTATATAGAATATTATACTTCGATATTTTATTAGTAAATGTCTATATTCATTTAAATATATTAATAATGAAAACTAACACAGAAACGCTTTCCCAATGGAATTTAATGCGTTTTCGGTGGAGTTGTGATATTTTCAGTTTTAGTTTTCCAAAAATTAGTATATAAAATTATAGAAATTTATTAAAAATAAATTAAGTATACAGATTTGTTACACTTATAAAAACGAATACAAAAACGCTTTACGAATTAGATTTTATGCATTTTTGACTCAGTTAGAGACTTTCAAAATTTAGATTTTTACCCAAAAAATATCACAAAAATTTACCCATTCTTTCAAAGTTTTATGATTTATTTCTTAAAATTAATTCCTTATTTTTATTTCTATATTTTACTTTGTCATCTAGCCTTAATCTTGCTCTGCTAAATTCATTTAATCCGTTTGCTGCCATTTTCCTCTTTGGAAACCTTTTCCATTGCCCACTTTTTGGGGCTCTATTGAGTGTCTCCCTTTTCGGGGGACGAATCCCCGTAAGTCCCCCGTCTGTAGAACATTAATTAAGTAAACTACACAGCGCAGTGCAGTATATTCTTTGTTGGTCTATTTTGTGCAGTTACCTAATTGAAAATGGCAATTAAATTGCAAACTCCCCCAGGCGGGCACAAAGCGGCTTCCGTTCGGGAGAATCTTTTTTTTTTCTCGCTCTCAATTGTGTGGCATCGATTTTGGCCAATTAATTAAATGGAACTTCGTTTTTGGCTACTTTAAAATGGGTTTTTTGGTAGTAGCCCAAAAGGGGATAAGGAGAGTTATCAACAAATATTTATTATACATTATTATCTCTTTTTTCGCTCTTGATCCCTTCAAAAATTTACTGATTATTTTTGTAAAGTTCCCTTGAATGTAACTCAGGGGATATAAACGCAGTTCCTACAAAAATTCCAGTTTTTTAAAGTCCTACCAAATTGTTCTGATGAAAACCCATTGCAAACTGCTGTTCCTGGCTCAGGCTCTCTTGATTAATTCCCACTTTTATGAAAGATGAGAAGCTGCAGAAAATATGTAGTGGCTGATGGCCTGACATGGCGGTTCAAACCCAAATCCGCTTCCATTTGGAAATCCCTCAGGCTCAGGGCGTGCAGCCGCATTTCGACGCTCCTCGTCGCTAGTGTCCTATTTGGGGGGCGTTTATTTCTGCTCCAGGCCGCGAGTTCTTTTCCCTTGTTTATGGCTTTTTTTAGTAACTTCACATCTACTCATATGTTTTGCTTTATGATTTTCACGCCCGCATTCAGCGGCAAGCAAACTGCATTGCAAATAATAAAAGTTGAGGAAAGTTACAAAGGAGAAATATAACGATGGAAGAATACTCTGCTTTGGGTAAGAAATTGTTTGATTTGCTAGAAAAATTTCTTATATTTTTAACTTAGAAAATACATTTTAGATAATAGAAGGAGGCGTAAGATTTTTTAAAGGAGGTATGACTTTTTTAGGGGTTTTATAGTAAGTTTAAACAAAGCTCTTAAGGGTATTTAGACTCATAAAATATTTAAAATATTTTCTATTAAATTTTTATAAACTGTATAAAGAGCATCCTCATTCGGTATTTTACTAAACAATTGTCCTCGCTCTGAAACATTTTTTGCCACATTAACGCCTGCACACGCCCGCGCCATTTTGTGGCTGTGTGCAGCCAGCTTTCCCAGCTTTTCCACTTTCCCCTCATGCTCGCTAACCTCCTCCCGACCCACTCGCACTCCTGAAAACCCACACATTAATAACTTTTTTATGGTGGTCGCATAAAAACGCAACAAAACTCACCGCCGAACATTGGATTCCATTTTCGTGTGCAGTTTTCTCTGCTGTTTTTTTTTTCTTTTTTTGGGACGTGTGTGCGCTGCTGAAAAGTTTTCCGTGTGGCCGTTGTAGTTGTTAAATCGCACACGTGTTTTGTAAAACATTGCCATATCCTTCATATCCTTTAATACATGTCCCTCTGCGTGGGCTCCCAGAATCGGGGAAGTGAGAGCCAGCTAGAGTGATTTTCCCCAACCACTTTCTCTATTTTTTAACTGCAATTTGTTGCCAAGGAGCTTAGCGACTGACTAAAGGCTACACAGTAAAAAATAATGGGGAACTGTAAAATAAACAATATTAAAATTGTGAATTATTCAAGAATCATTTAATTGAATTATTAAATATATATTTTTTAATTGAAAAATATTTCTTATTATAGAAAATTTTCAACAACGAATTACATAATTTTTCCCAGCGCTTTTCCCCCCTGAAAGTACAGTTTTGGTCTGGATTTTATTTCGGCCTTTTCACCGCACACATGTGCTTCGAATGCCTTTGTTTTTGTGTGTTTGCCGTGCATTTTCCTTTTTCCCCAAATGCTTTTGATGTCTTTTTGTGCGGTTTTTCTGGGCGAGAGTATTTAGAAAACAAGTGTAATCAAAATTATATGGGCGTGGATTTCTCGTTGGCACTCGTAAATTTTCAAGGCTTACGGCCATGTGTTCCAAGTGTTTTGTCGGTACTCTTGGCCAGCGGGTGTTGCCAAGTTATGATTGAATTTCTAGCTGTCCGTTTTACATGTGTAGCTGGGTTTAATGGGAAAAGTTTTGGCTGTGTGAAGAGTAGGGTTATTCTTAAAATAGGTGTGAGGGAGAGGTTTTCCCTGGTTATTTAGTTGGGTTTCAATTATTTTTAAAATTCCGCAGTGAGAAAATATTATATTTCTTTTGATTTAAGGTATATATACTGACCAGTGACAAATATTTTAAGACTTAGGAACATCGTTCAATGAATATTTCCCCTTTCCAGTTTCCCCCCATACAAATAACAACACTCTTTACATTTTTTTCAGTCTTTAACAATAAAATAAAGTTTTATTTTTGCATTTTCCGTTTGTTGTGAGTCATGTGTGTGTGAGTGTGTGTGGATGCTTCCATTGAAGCTCTTAATGTTTTATGCTGGTTTTATACACTTATATAATTGTTCGCTTGCACTCGCTATGTTACACCGACTATCGATAGTTGCTATATAATTAATATGCATTCCCATCGGCTTAAATGCTACACAAATCTGGCTTGGACATTAATTTCACATGTGTATGTATATTACTAGTGCCAATTTAATTCGAGGACTCAATTAAATGCGCTGAAAACAAATGCTCAACAGTTCTTCCCCCTTTTCGGTGATTTTTTCACGTGTCTACAAATATTTAAATGGCAGTTTCAACTCTTATTTAATGAGGGAAAAAGACGTAGTGGGGGGTGAGGGAAAAAATTTCCATAAAGTGGCAACAAAAATGTCATCATTTGTTTTTGCTTTTTGCTTTTGTTCACTTAGGTGCTATGACTACAACGTCAGTTAAAAAATTGAATTACAAATTACAAATTATTCCCATACGCGTTTAGAATTAATTAGTTCAACAAATATACAATTACAGTTAGAATTACAGTTACAGTTAAGAGTTACAGTTATAATTATAATAATCGTATTTGCATTAAGTTTAGCACATGGAGGACATTTATAGCTACATAATACATTTAAATAGTTTATGGTTTCCTTTTCTCGTTTATACATTAGCTGTAGTTTTGTGTTCTGTGGGAAGTGACCTACTGCCTGTCTACTGTTTAATGCCTAACACTCATTTCGTAATCGTAATCGTATCTATACGCTATATCCACTAATTGTAGGGCACATTTAAAGCTTTCAAAACAATCAAAACCCAACATACAAGTCGCGTCAGAGAAAACTAAAGGATCAAAAGGGAGATACTAGTTCGTATACGATGAAAGCAAGGACTTATGGCTAGAGTCTCAACTTATATGCATAGTTTTGGTTCAACAAGCTTGCTTCCGTATCAACTAATATTACATCTCAAGGTTCAAACAATAGCCTAGGGTCAACTTTTGATTTTCTTCTCCATTTTTCTTTGTGGAAAAACAAAGATTATAAACTTTATACAAAGCTACTAAGAACTACGACTGCTGTGTGTGTGTGTGTGTGTGTGTGGAGTGTCTAGGTGCTAAACTCTAAGTAACTCTCGTTGGCCGCCTCCGGATCGGGCTCGGGGGTGGTTATGGGCGCGGACTTGGCCGGACCCGTCTCATACTAGACATACGCCTGCGCCCGTGTCCGGGGCTCCTTGCCCTGCAGCCGCTCCACGAAATTCCGCCAGCTGACCATCGTCTTGCTGGAGTACAGCCACACGCTGGACGTGACCCCCACCAGCATCGAGCAGAGGTACTTGACCATAAAGATCTGAAAGATGGGCCTCGCCTCCGCCGATCCCGGCGCCCTAGCAGCCGGACAGGGTATGGAGAAGGGCTTACAGATGTCCCTGTGCCACTGGATCATCCATTCGTCAAAGTTATAGTACTCGTAGAACAGGCAGCCCAGCAATCCCAGAGCGGGGAGTATGAACAGGCCGGAGAAGAAGCCAATCCTTAGCATCAGGCGCTCCAGCTTGTCCGTTCGCTTGCCGTCCGTCTTCATCACGGTCCGGATGCGGAAGAGCGAGATGAAGCCAGCGAGTAGGAAGAGAGCTCCGATCGAGAGGTAAATGCATAGCGGCAGGATGAGGAAGGCGCCCAGCGAGTGGGTGTCCAGTTGGCCCACAAAGCAAACGCCGGAAAGGATGTCGCCTGGAAGGATAAGAGGAAAAGCAGAGTTTATTAAATTAAAATTAAAATTGTAAAATTTATTGGCTTCCCCATTTAAATATATAATTGTTTTAACAATAAGCCAACTTATTTTTAAAAAATGCTGATTGAATTATAAACATTTCCCGCCATCATCATCATTTGTTAAGCAAACAAATACGTGAAAAAACTTTCTTTTTAGCAAATTTCCAGGTGAACTTGTTGACCTTTTGGAAACTCAAACATTGTTTGAATGTCAACAATTGCATGGAATATAACTGTTGATTGCAGGGTGGTAAAATAAAACAAGGCAAACCGAAACGGGAGATAAACATTGTTTAATTTTACCATTTCATGTACCTCTTTCAGGGTAAATATTTACACAGCGATAGCCTCGAAACGGCAGCGTCGATAACCGCCGCCCTTCTTCAAAGTCACGCCGCCTGTTTAAACATTTAACGAGTTGAGGGGGCCTCCTCCTCCACCTCCCTCCTAGTTCCCTCCGATCTGCCCGCTGCTCATTAGCGTTATTTATAAACATGTTACAATATCCCCAGCTCGCACCTGCCCCGGTCCCTCTCACGCCTTTGATTTCTCATACCCCTAATGAATCCATCATTCGTTCGGCGTGCCATATTTCCGCTCATAAATTATCGATTAGCCCCTCGTTGGGATCTGGCTTACATATATTTTTTTCCTCCTCCTTAGGTGACATGTTAATTTTGGTTTTTTTTGTGTCTGTGAAAACTTGTCGCGCTTTTCCAGGCTGTTGACACAGAACAATTTCGTATGCTTCACTGAGTTGTAAATACTTTCAATTAAAGCGCTTCATTTCACTTCTATTTGAGTTTTTTCAAGGAGGAAGTGGCCTATAATTTCGAGGTTTTTTTTGTTACTTAATTTATTTTTTAAATATATTTTTAAAGATTTTAAAAGAGATAGTTCTTCATAACAAAATAAATAAAGATTTTCTAGGAATTACCTAAAAGGAAATATATTTCTAACATTTTTTAGAGAAGAAATACCTTTACATTTAAGTAAATCATCTTATAAATATTGCAAATTATTCAACATATTATTTATTTAAAATTTATTTATTATTTTAATCACCCCCTTTAATATTTTAAATTTAAATCCCCATCTTCCTCTAGCAATTCCATGCCTCAGAGTGCTTAACCCAACTGCCAGTGCAGTTTTTATGCTGGAATCTTAAACATAAATCCTTAACCCATCGATGGCCCGACATTTATAGCCATTGAATTCGCATTCCCAACGCCAGATGGCGCCTTTACAAATCGCCTGCCTTTGAAGTTATCTACGATTGGGGAGCCTGAAATATAACTTTATGCCATAAAAGTCATGTCATGCTGACAAGCCAAGAGCCCGGTCTAAAAGGAGTTAGACAGAGATGGACAGAGGCAAATTAAGCGAGCTGAGAGCCAGGAAAATGCCGGTAAACGAATACAATAAATAACAGCGGGCAGTCAGCGGGGCAACTTCCTCCAAGAAGAATTCACAACCAATTGAAAGTTTTAACCGAAAGAAAGAAGGAAAATCTGGAAACGAGTTAAGCCCACGTTTAACACTATTGAATATAAATCACAATTCTGGGTCTGGTATCATATCCAGGGGATATATCTATCCCAGAAACCGATACGAAATGCCACCTGCCGTTGGCTTCTTTCTCTGCCAATCGCAGTTCCAGTTTCCCTTCCGATATGGATCTTAATTTATATATATATCTGAGCCTGAGAATGCTTTTGCAGTCCGAATGGAGAGAAATCAAATGAAATGCACGAGGCAGGGAAACCGGACTTTCGGTCTCCGATCGAGTATTGATAAATGAAGAGCAGGGCTCAGGCACAGAACCAGTTCTAGTCGGTGTCCTTATTGCGAAAACGTTTACAGAGAGGGAAATATTATAGGGAATTAATAATTGGGAATATTATTTAAATAAGCTAGAAGCAGACAAGAATTTCTTATAATTTCAATTTGCTTTTTAAAAATACTTAACCTTGTAGAAAAAGTATTTATAATATATATTTATTTTTTAATATTATAAAAATATAAGAAAAACTTATTTAACTTTTCGCAAAATTAGATTTTAACTAATATTCAAGAAGGTTACTATTTTAAACAATTTTTTGATAAAGTAAACTTTAAATATTTACAAGTTCTTGCTGTGTCGCCACCATAAAAACCAGTTTTATATATTTTTTCACTTATTTCGCCTTCATTTTGGAAAACTGCAAGCGGCACAAGTTGCTGTGACAATTTCCGAGGCTCTGCAGTTGAGAGGCTGCCAGGAACCAGGAGATCCAGCAGCAGCAACATCCCAGCAGCAACAGCCACAATGCATGTCAATTGTTTTGTATGGCATGAGGAATGCATGTTGCACTGAGAGAAACGGGTTCTTTGGGGCAGAGAGAGAGGGGACTGTGAGGTGACTTTTTCAGCTGTCAGTCAGTCATTCAGGGCTTCCCTCCACCTCCTCCTCCTCCTCCTGCTTTGCCTTATTCTTCGCTTGATGAAGTGCAGACAGCAGAATTCCATTTTTAGCCAATGCCACATTGCATTTGATTATGAGGCCGACGAAGCCGACGCATTTGCTGCCTTTGTTCTGGCTGGGGTAATACCATTTGGTATGGGGTTCAGGCCATTGTCCACTGGCCAAAGGTGTTAATCTGCTGGGCAAATACAGGAATTCAGGCAGTGCATTGAGACAAAGAGAGGTCTTTGTGTAGGTAGAGTTAACCCTTTAAGACAGGCAACTAACTTTAAGCAAGATTGAAATCCAAAAAGACAAAAGAAAGCCTTTATAATAATTAAATCAAAGATAAATAAACAAGTTTGTGTGAACTATAAATTCTTTAAATTTTTACAATGATTTTAATAGTTATTTTTTGTAATCAACTGATTTTTAGTGGGTTAAGCATGCAGTTTAAAAAATGTGGAAATATTTTCCTTCAGAAAGTGACTTTTTGTCGCTTGCCTTTGTCAGTTGGCTGACAATTCCTCACATTTTTGGTGTTTGTTTTGCTGGGTTTATCTTGGAATTTGACAAATGCTGGAACTGTTAAGCAAATATTTAAATAAAAACAAAAAATAAAAGGTGTTAAGGTAAGCCTTTTTAAAATAAAAGATGACAAAGTGTTTGATAAAGGTATGTACAATATAAAGTTAAGGGAAAAAGGTAATTAAGGTCAATAAAGGCACTAAATTCTAAATTGTATTTAGTTTAATAACTATCTTTAAAGTATATTTTTCTATATTTAAATAGCATTAAATAGACTTTCCCAAGTTTAGACTTATTCAAAAATAAAACCATTACTTGATGTACCCTCATTCTGTCACCTCTCTGCTCTTTCTGCTTTTTAGTTTCCGCCGTAAAGTCAATCTCATGTGACATTTCACCTGCTCGCCAGTTCCTGTCGACATTAACCCTTCTTTCACTATCTGGGGTCTGGTATCTGGACTCCATATCTATGTAAAACTCTTGTACACATGCTGATGATGAAACTGTCAACTGTCATTTAAAATTTTAATCGCATGTTCCCTCCCAGTTCCTGTCCCTATGCCCCCCCCTCGCTGGCCGGCGATTATTGTCGCCCAGCAGAAAAGCAACGAGAGTTGAGTTCAAGATTTTTAATTACTCTGCTGGCACCACAGCCGCGCTGACACAAGAGTCCAACCCCGACAGTTGCTTATCGCGGAGCTTTATAAAAATAATACAGGGAGACAGAGCGGTTGTCGGTGGGTTCTGTTCTGTGTGTTCTGAGTGTGTGTGTTTTTTTTTTTTTTTTTTTTTTTTGCTTCCATTGCTTTTGCTCTGCTGCTCCATTTAGATAAATGACACATAAATTAAGCAATTTTCCTTTTATGCTACCCGCTACTCAGTGGCCACTTTCGCGGGCATGTTGGGAGAGTTCAAATGGGGGAAAATTCTGGGTTGAATGGTTTTACTTTCAAGTGTTTGGGATGGTAGTTAGATGTGATATTTTTTTATAAATTAAGAGAATTCTAGATTAACAGAGAATAAAGATAAAGTATTAGTTATTATCAGAACGTAAAAATATCTATATAATTAGTATACTGATTTTTGTAAAGCCTAGTCAGTTTTACTCTAGGGTTTCTTGTAAAATCCTAGACTCTGCCTTAGAAATTATCTTTAAAAATAATTTAAAAATATTTCTCAAACTCATTAATATTTAATACATTTAGTATTAATAATATATTATTTTTCAAATTAATTATAAGGTATTAAACATTTACAAATATTTTTTATTCCAAGCCAAAAGTTCCCTTTTCGCCATTAGCTTTTCCCTTTGCTCATGATGAAATAATTATAAAACAATTGTCAGGCTGCTGGCTTTGGCTCCTCTCTTTCTTTCTATACAAGCTTAGATATATATTTATAAAAAAACCCTACCCCTTATAACCCTCCTAACCCCAAACTCGTTACGATCGTTCCCTTTACTATTTGTTCATTGTGAGCGTTGACCCATCCAGGGAGGCGAGCTGTGGGGCACATCTGTTTTAGTAACGAGAATTCTATCTCAATAAAAGTTTATTTGCTCTCTTAATGCGTTTTTTTTTCTATCATTTTATGGACAGCGCTTCTCAAGTGTTAGATAAACATTTTGACAACAGAGTCATAAAGTTTGCCTTTGGCCTGGCAAAGGGGGAATCTGAAGAGGGTTCATTGTGTGTGTGTGTGGGGTTAAGGGAAAAGCTGTTTATTATGCAATTTGTAATTTTAATCATCACATTTAATATGATAAGTTTAATGGGGGAAATAGAGATTACAAGGGGTTTCAGGTTCCATGAAATTATAAAAGACTCAATAATATTATTTTAAAAAAAGATCAAAAATAAATTAGAATCATAAAAACTATTATTTTTCCTTCTCTTATTTCATACTTTACCCTCCCACGTAATTCTCATTAAACTCAAATGACTCAATTATTTTTTTTAAAGCCACTTTAAACCTTAGAATAAACTTTTGCTGAAACTAAAGTTCAACAACCTGTTGCACAAGTGCTAAAAAATAAAAAAACACCAGTGACTAAGGCACAGAAATAAAGGAAAAGAGTACAAAAATTACAGAAAAAAAAGAAAAAAAATAAAACACTGCGACACGCGACATTAAAAACGTGGCAGGCAATAAAAATTGAGGTCAACAGCGACGGCGCAGCTAATGAATAACAAAGAAACGCGAACCCGGAGTGGAGCAAGGAGGAAAAAGAGTTGCCGTGTCGCATAATTTCGCATTGAAAATGTCAACAGCAAAACGATGTTGTAGAAAAGCGAGGAAAAACGCTGGCAAGCGGGAACGCGGGCAGCCACTCTCTTATCAAGATGCGCAATTAAATATGGAAATGTGCAACGGAGACGCGAAACACACACAAAATGGAATGAAATGCAGGGAAATTCAGAGTAAAAAGCACCAGCAGAAACATAAAATCTGCACACGCGACAAGTGTCATTAGCAACCCACTACCCAAAACCAAAAAAAAAAAAAGAGGGAAAAATGTGTTTTATATTTTTTTTGCAACAATTAAATGTCATTTTGGTGGGACATTTTATTTAGTAAAAGTTCATGAGGCAACCACAGCTGCGGTGCAGTTAAAAAATTAGGTACCCTAGATTTTAAAGTTCGAAATAAAAATTTAACTGATGTCTTTTAGTTAAATTTATAATTGATAAGGTAAATTGATTCTAATATAAAATGAAATATGAAATAAATAAAAATATATATTTAATAACATTTTATTTGAACTTTAATTATTTATTTTCTGTCTCATATATTTATTGTAAAATATTTTCGTGATATTTAAAATATTTTTTTTATACTTTTCAAATCATGTTTGGCAAATAATTATATTACAAATTAAAAAAGGCAACTAAAAATCTAAAATATCAACTCAATTTAATACAAAAACCTTTCTCCAAGTGCATTTAAAAATAAAAGTTGTACGAAAGGTTTTATATAAATAAAGTGTCGTTGTTGCTGTTTGTTGTTTCACATTTATAGTTGCTGTAAATATTTGAAAATTAAACATGAAACAGCGGGGAGGAGTAGTCTCCTTTCATGTCCCCAAAATTTGTTCAGAATTTATATTACGTGTCGACATCGGTAACAACTACAACAACAAAAACAACAATTAGGAACAACTACAGCTGGTGGCAGCAACATTGGCCAAGGTTCAATTCGGTTCACACACTCAGACAAGGCAAACAATTTCAATTTGCATGTAGAGGAAGCCCCCAACACACACCAAACACACGCACACACACATACTTGGTCAGAATTGAATGTCGAAAGTTCAAAGTTGTAAGCAAGTGTCTATGAGAAAGGGGATGAGGGGTGTTAACTACAGTCAAGACACTCTATGAATATTTAATTATTTTATATAAATTTAATTTGTTTTTTTTTCATCTAGTTTTTAGTTCTATTAATGATTTTTTAATAATTTCAAAAATAAGAAAACACCTTAAATGTATATTAATTGCCTTAAAAACATCATCCAAATTTGCTTTTTTAAGTTAACTAAATAAAAGAGATCAATTTAAGTATAATTTTAATAGATTCTCCCAAGAAATATGTCTTTAAAAAAATATAACATTTATATCCATAAAGTTTTTAAAAAAATTGTATTTAAAATCACCCATGAGGTCAATATTAAATTTGTAAAAATAACAATAAACTTATTCACTGACTCTTTTCATCACAAAACTTTTACTACCCATAAATGATTATGATCTTTGCATTTTGCAAATAAAAATCTTTACAACCTACAATTGTCGGTCATTAAATTATAATTTTCAAAGGCAAAAAAAAATGTAAATCTAATTAAATTCCTCGTAAAGTCTAGTCTTTAGTGGCTTCACTGTTGGCGTGAAGTGTTCCAAAGGGGACCAAGTTCTGTGCTAGTTTGTGGGGCATGCAACATATGGAATGTTGTTGATTGTTGAATGAACATGTTTTGTTAGTTGAGCTTGCGGAGGGTGCCAAAGGGTGGAGGGCGGTGGGGTACTCAAGTGGGGGCAGGGACTTATAATTGCTCAGAGAATTGCTGTGGGCTCGGATTCTCTTCAATCTGCCATCATTCATTCCTTCATCTTTTCTGCTCACAATACAAAGCGAAAAAAAGCACTTCACCTTTCGTTGTCCTCGCTTTCACCATTCATCAAATTGCACTTAAGGGCAACGAGGAAAATAAAAAAAACATCCGAGTTTCCCTTTTGTGTGGGGAGGGAGAGAAGGAGGGAGCACTCTTTCTATTCCTATTCTATATTCTATATACAGTGGCTCACAGCTTATTTCAACCAGACCCAATCAAAAACTTTAAATGCCTGTAAAACATAAACCAAAGGGTTTTTCCAAAAAATTTAAACGCACAATGATAGATTTATGTTTAAACTTAAATATTTGTTAACTTCGTGTATTTTTATATATTTTTTTATATATTTTTTTTTAATTGACAACAAAAAACAACGAAAAACAATGCCACAGCTTATTTCAACCAGGTCGGTACTTCTATGTATTTTTAATGCTTAAAGATTACCAATATTTTTTTTAATATTTGGTATGGCCACCTTTGCTATCCATAACCATTTTAAGCCTTTTTGGCATGGAATCCACCAGTTTTTGGGTTGTTTCTTGGGCTATTTTTGCCCACTCCTCTATCAACGCCTCTTTCAGGTCCGATTTATTCGAAATCTTTCGTTTTCGAATATTTGTGTCCAAAATTGCCCACAAATTTTCAATCACATTCATGTCTGGCGACTGTGCAGGCGGCTGCATAACGTGCGGGCAGTTCCAGTAAAGCCAAGCCTGAACAATGCCCGACTTATGTTTCGGATCGTTGTCTTGGTAGAAACGAAAATCTTCCCGAATACCAAGTCCCTCGGCGCTTTCGATCAATTTTTTTTTAATCTCAAGATATTGAGTTTTTTTCATTGTGGTATCAATAAACTCCAGATTTCCAACACCTGCTGCCGACATACAGGCCCATACCATAACGCTTCCCCCGCCATGCTTAACTGTCGCTTTTAGAGTATTTGTTTGCAGCTCAGTATTCGGCTTTCGCCACACATAGGATGCACCATCTGAGCCAAATATATTGAACTTTGACTCGTCCGCAAATATGACTGTATTCCAGAATGAAGAATCCTTTTCTAAGTGCTCTTTTGCAAAATTTAAGCGTCTCTTGATATTCTTGGCACTAATGATCGGCTTCTTCCGTGCTATTCTGCCATTATAGTCATGCTCTCGGAGCACACGACGAATTGTTTCTGGGTGGCAGGACTTGCCCAACTCGGTCTCCACCTCACTTGCAATTTTCGGTGCCGATAATTTGGGATTTTCCCGAATTTTCCGGACTATATGGCGCTCGTCTGTTGGGTTCAAAATTTTGTTGGGCGCCGTTCTTCCCTTATCGTGCACCCTATTCTCACGGACAAAACGGTATATGATACTACGGAGCAGTGGAATCACTTAGACCAACCATTTCGGCAATTTTCCTATGCGAATGTCCATTTTTTAAAATGTTTTATCACGAGTTCTCGCTGTTCGATTGTTGTACGTGGTCCCATTTTTCTTACCGAAAATTCTTGCCAAATTTTCCAAGAATAAGCTTGAACCAACTCCGAATAGATTGACCAAAGCACAGAAAAAATTAGAACCCCTACTTTTTTAAGTCACAGTGTATAGCAAAACTGCAAACTTTTTGGTTGAAATAAGCTGTGGCCTTGTTTTTCGTTGTTTTTTTGTTCTTAATTTAAAAAGAAATATTAAAAAAATATATAAAAATTAACGAAGTTAACAAATATTAAGTTTAAACATAAATCTATCATTGTGCGTTTAAATTTTTTGGAAAACCCCTTTGGTTTATGTTTTACAGGCATTTAAAGTTTTTGATTGGGTCTGGTTGAAATAAGCTGTGAGCCACTGTAACTCATCCTCCTTCCATCTCAGCTTCAATGCCAAAAAGCCTGTTTAGACATGCATAAATTTCCTGCGACAGCGAAGGAGTAATTTTCATGCAGGGAAAAAAATAAACAAGTTAAAACAAAAAAGGAAACTAACTTTGGGAAACCGAAATTTTTATACCCTAGCAGTTTGCCAAAGGATCATGGCATCGACTCGAAAAATGATCATAACTTAGCCAAAAAAGCTTTAAATTCAAATCGGAAAACTTTTCTTTGCTAGTCTTTTCCAGGTTAACAAATCTGCATTCTTATTTGAAAAATAAAAAAAATCAACATTTTTTGAAATTTTAATGATGTAACCTCTTATCAAATTTTACAAAATATACAAAAATTTTTTTTTTCTTTTTAAGATGTCTTAAAAGATTTGACTGTTGATGCTGATCAAGAATATATATGGTTTATAGGGTCGGAAATGACTTCTTCACTGCTTTTTAAGCTTTTAATTGAAATTTTAATAACCGGAAAGGGTATAAATATATTCAGGTTGTTGAACTATACCAATAATTTATAGGAAATTAATTGATTAGGGCTTGATAATATTATATTTAAAATAATATTTTGCCAAGCCAATGTTTTAAATAAATATTATAAATATTTAAATGCAATTTTTGTATAAAAAAATAATTTAAAGTAACAAAAAACAATGTAGGAAATATAATCAAAATTTACAAATAATATTTTATCGAACCTATTTTATCAAACATATTTGATTTCTTATTTATTTTACTATTTTAATATTTTCTTGCCACCATGGCGTATGATTTATTTTTCCGTTCAGTGTGCTGATCCTGCCTCTACACCTGTCTCTATCGCTCTGATAGCGCTTGTCAACGCCAGGAAAACACAAGCACATGAGCACGCACATAGTTTCATTCGTTTTTTGTGTGTGCTTAGCATTCCTCTGCTCCGCTTTTCCCTTTTTTGACATATTTAAATGGAAACGAGCAAAAGAATGCCATATTAGAGGGACAGGGACAGGGACATAACGATGCTTAGACAGAGGAGGAAGATAGTTAACCGCAGGCGAGCGAGCGAGTAGTGAGCTTGGGGCATATGCTTGACACTAAGTGCGGCGCTCTCTGTCGGTGAGCACTCTCGCCATCTCATAATGCGCTGAAGGTGGCAAAGTAATTAGTGAGCAGCCGAGAGAGAGCTCCGCAGGCTCTGCTCCTCTTCGTTGCTGTCCCTCTCCCTCTCCCCGGCAATTGTTGTCGTGGTCATGCAGTTAGTTACATGATAGCAACTATGCACTGGAAGAAAGAGGGGGTTCTGATTTGTATAACATTTTTGGGGTCTTGTGAACACTATCATAGAAGATAGGTGAGCAAGAGAAGGTGAAATTTATATTTTAAATTATATTTTATTTATTATTAATATATAAAATTTATTATTATTATTTTAAATGTATTATTTTATATATATATTATATTTATTATATTATATATATTATTTTACAATGCACTTTGATTTAATCCTTTTCAAGCCTCAAAATATGAGATTTTCTTGAGCTTCAAAAACTTTTTCAAAGACTTTTTTCTCTATGTAAATTTTCCTAAGAGGTTAAGCACAGCTTTTCATTCTCTTTTCAGAGCAGCCGAGTGTCTCTTTTGGCACCCCTTTGCCAAGCCCCACGCCGCACGTGCTACGGAAATGAGTTTTGTGTATTTCACTTTCCATTTTCCGCGTCCCCTGCCCATTTTACTTGTCTACTCGCTGCTGCTGCTGCTACCTGGGCAATAAAAAAGGATTAAAATTTATGAAATTGCTTCGGTTTTTGGTATTTGTGGTGGCGGTTGGCCGACAGAAGGGGAGAAAATGGGGAAGAAATGGAATTGGAACGTGCTTGTGGGTTAACTTTGGGTTAAGCTCAAGATGTGTGATCCATAAATAAGCGAATGGGTGTCCTTTGACATAAATCATGATATATGGTGAATTTTTTATAGAAGGTAGATGCAGGAATTAATGGAAATTCCTTGCCCTATCTTTTCTCTTGAGAAAACTCAATTAAAATGGTTTAAAAAGAGTGTGTATTCTTCGTATTTTGGTTTTTAAAATGTTAATTAATGGTTTACAGTTTATCCGGAAATAGAGTTCTTCTTCATTAAAATACAAATATACAATTTATAATTGGAATAACCTTTAGAAACCTAAAACGGAAACTGATACCCGCATTTTGTATTTGCAGATCGTTTCCTGAAATAATTCCCAAGTATCCTTTTAATTCCTTTCCCCCCTTTCTAAGGCAACCATCACCATCAGATTTATTTCCTTGCTCCGGCTGGCATTTTAATTTTTATCCTTTCCCCTTTTCCGCAGCAGCAGCGGAAAATAAATCTCTTCGGTCGTTTTCTTATTACTGGCCCACGTTTGCGTGCGGTTCCTGCGGCTGACCCATAAAACCCTTTTCCACATCCTTAACCCTTCGCGTGCTGTGCTTGTGAGCTTCAGCTCAATTATCCAGCGACACGACCACGCATAAAAAATCAGGCAGCGCCGTGGAGAGGCAACAGAAAAATGTTCATTAGGGGAAATCCCATTTAACGAAATTGTTTTGGGGCCCCCGTCGAGTTCTCCTCTCTGAAACTGAAACACTTGACTTTCACTCACGCTGAGTGCTGAAAAATGCTAAATGTGAATTGTTAGGTGTCGCCTTGGAGATGAGATCCTAACGATTATGGGGCCCCGGTTAAGGGAAGATAATGTCTGGGAAGTTTATAATAAGTATAAAGGCGGAAAAGCAGTGTTATTTTTGTTGGGTAATTGCATATATAATGTAAAGTAAATGTTCAGGAAGTAAACTCCTTCAAGGACTAACTATATTCGTAATAGTAATGTTTATTTTTATGGTTTCTGCTTACGAAGAACATGTCTATTTTTAGTTAGAAGCTTTTCTTGCTTTTCCAACTTAATCAGATTTTGGCCTAAATGAAACACCAAGAGCCAAGGCCAAAGCTGGCCGGAGCCAGGCTCCCGTTCAGCCGCATCAGTCAACACCAGCGGTGTTGGGACCCACGAGGAACCTTCTAGGTAAGCAGTGCCTTCCGCATCCGCTTGCCACCCCCTTTTTTACTGGCACTCACCCCCTTTGGGGAAAACTGCTGCTCCCACTGCTGCTGGGAAACTTTTGCCAGAGTTTTCTCCCCAAGAGTTTTGCTTACATTGCTCGCCACATCCTGAGCCGGTCTTAGAACAAAGAGTCCTACCGAAAATTCCCGAGGTGCGGGAGGGAAAAGCGCAGCCCAAAGAAAAATATCAAGTATTATATAATATGTATTAACACTGGCAAGGAGACGCATATGGAAAATAAATTAGAAAAGTTCCCGTTTGCCCTCGCGCACTGACAAAACTTTCGCTCGCCCATCTATAGAAAATTTATTAATATTTTATCAGACGAACAAGAGTCCTTGTATACATTCAATTAAAAGTTGCTTCGGCAACATTTGTTTACCATTTAGTGTCCGAATGGGGCATGGAAGGCGGGAAATCAAAGTTTATGAAGGCGTCAGAGGCGTAAACACAAATGGAAATAAATTCAAATGATAACAAATATCGTGGAAAGGTCAAACAGCCCGCAAAACCAATTTGTTGCCTACTTCCTGCTTAACCGGAACAAATTTCTACTTGTTTTGTGGCTCCTGCATTTGTAATGAGATTTCTGAGCAGTTTTGGGGAAAAAAGGTTCGGGTATCAATTGAGGAAATATAAATTTGTTAGGCCGAAAGGTCGGAACTCTGATTGATAGACAAACAAGTAAAGCTTTTCCGCTGGGGGGTTTACTTTTTCTTAAAATTCAATGGAGTAAACTTGGCTTTTAACTGACTTTGGATAAGTAATTAATTATAAAATAAGCTGAAGAATATTAAATAATTAATTCAAAAGCTATAATGCTTCTTAAACTTACTTTATATACATAAATTTCCTCATTACAACATTTTCTAAACTTAGTTAATAAATAACAAAAAACAGGCCTCATTTAAAAGTTTTATTATCCTTGTAAAAAGTTTTAATTTCTCGCTTTCAATTATTTGTAAAATTTGGAACTCTCTTTGTAACTTTTTCCATCGTCCCTGCTGCCCTTTGGAGTATTAAAGGATGCATCTCACAAATTATTAAGAAACATTCTAGCAAACTGCAGACAAAGTTGCAAACAAAAGGCAACCCGCTTAATTATACACACCATTAATAACTAAAACCAATTTGTATGTGCAGAAGGGATGCTCTGAGGAGGTGCAGCAGGACCTACAAGTGCAATTTATACACACACACGCACACCCAGTCACCCACCCACATGTGCATGTGTGTGTCAGGATCCATAAATCAAGGCACAAAAGGAACAATACCAAGAAGAGGCGACAACAACAAAGGCAACTAAAAGGGAATGCAATTTGTACTGAGAGACTTCCCATGGATCCTCGAATGAATGAAAGCAGCAAGAAAAAGGATGCAATGGGTTACAGGGAGAGAAAAAAAGGGATATTTTAAAAGCTGGTTAAAATCTATATCATAATAATTAAGCCAAAATATATTTAAAAAATGTTAAACTCAAAAATAATTACTATAAAATCTCTATTCAAAGAAACCACTGCCTCTTCTTTTCCCCCAGTGTCTTAGTTAGCCACAGCAGCATCAGCAGCGCAATTCAGGGGAAAAACCCAGCACCCAGGAAAAGCCCGTGTTGCAAATAAGCAATATTGATGAGTGGAACGCCCGCCCCGAGGGCGCCAAGACAATGCCAAGGCGATTGTGGCTCCTGGAGGGAGGAAATCGGGACGAAATCGGGGAGAAAAACGGACAAAAGCCAAACAAAAGTCTGGCCAAAAAAGGCAACTGAAAATGCAAAATGTGCAACTAACGAGTAACTGCCACAAACTCACACTGAAACAAAAGGTAAACAAAGTTCTTATGGAAGTGCTTGCGGAGCGGGAAATCCCCATTTTCTAAGCAGCTTTTGTCGTAACTATAAACCGCTCCTCGAGGGGCAAAAGTTTCGCCGCCGCCCACAGCCTCCAAAAATCTACTTGTTAGTTTAGGTTTTCCTGTTTTTCTTGACTGCTCTCTCCTCTTTCGTTTTTCCATCCAATTTTATAGTATTTTTTGGGGTCTTCCGTTGCTTGTTTCACATTGCGGCATCATTATAGGGTAGCAATGCCGAAAATGGACACAACAGGAGCAACGTGAAACCAGAAGAAAGGTTAAAATAGAGGCAGAATCTGGAAATCTACAGTCGGCAGGCAGCTGAGCTCATTAAGTCCAAGTGAAGCGAGGCTTAGACCCCTCTCCTGGCGCTGAGGATTTCCTTTTCGCCTTCACGCTTTTGTGAGTTGTTCCTGTGTAACGTGTAATTAACATCTGAAGTGTTTGTTGTTCTGCTTTGTCTGAAATCAGGGGGCGAGGAAAGCGGAAAAGCTCCGAGAGGAAATTGTTGCCATTTGAAGGAGTTTTTGAGAGCCGGAGGAGACGCTTTTCCTTTGACTGCCTTTCGAGGGGTTTGCAGCGTGTTTGCAGTTCGCCACTTCAGCTTGGGAATTGTAGTTTATGAAACTAAAACTCAAACATAAAGGCTTTAAAATAATATTTGTGTGAGTTTAAATACCAGGAAAAAGAATGTTTTTAAAGACAATGTACTTAAGCCTCTTGGAAATGTTTTACATTTTATTATTCCTTATTTTTTCTTTTCTTAACTTAGTTCTTGGAATATTAGCCCTTGTGCCAACTGCATTTATTTCACTTCGACCTTTTCAATGGACTATCAAAACGCACTTAACACAATTGCCAGACACAAAAGTTCAAAGCTGTAAAACTAACTGAGGAACTTAGTAGTGCTTCTCCCATTTACATTTTCAACTTTTCAGCACGCTTTTCCCCGCTTTCCCCCACTCTAACAATTACCAACAGGTGGCTTTTCCTCTACCATTTCGTCGATAGTTTTGACACAAAAGTTTTTGGCTCATTTGCGTAAAAGTTAATAAGAGTGAAGGGGGGAAAGGAGGGACAGAGGTGGGGAAAAGTCAGAATTGAAAGACCCTTGAATGACCCTGTTCGATGATGAGGTGCTGGTTGCTGGCTTAATTATGAGGCTACACAGAAAATAAGGGGAGTTGGGCCTTAAAATATAATTTAAAAATATATGAGATAGCAAAATTTAATATCTTAAGAATTTATTTTAGTTTTTGAAATATATTAAATTATTAAAAAATTGTTAAAAAATGGAATGAGATACTTTAAGGCATTTTAAAAATGTATTTTAAATCTTCAGAAATTTCGGAACCTTCCTGAATATAATTAAAGTATGGTACTGGCTTTTGTTTCAATATAAACTTGATTCACCTTCAAAAAATCCCTATTTCTTATACAATAAACCATAATTTTTAATCCCAAACTAATTGCATAAACTGTTTTCCTCGGTGTGCGCCCCTTCACCGAGTTGATTATGCAATTTGTCTCGCTGTCAAAGCCGCCTTCAGCCCGCATTGATGATATAGGAAGATATTCGCTATCTGTGTCCTGGTCCACCTTCCTCCTTGCCTCCTGCCTTGCATCCTCTTGTGTGTGCCTGTGGCTGTGTGTGTTTGTATCTTTGTCCCCACGATTGGCAAATGATTAATAATCGAAATGTCAACGCTGTCCCTCCGTTTGTCTGTCAGTTATAAAGTCACTTGACAGTTTAATCAATTTGTGTGTGCCTCGACTTTTCCGACTGAAATCTCAATGCGGGCAGAAAATTAACTCAAGTGGCTGGCTGCGAGAAGGTGGGCCCGGCTGGAAAGCCGTATAAATAGAAAATGTATATAAAATGTTGACCGAACAAACAGTTTTGAAAAGTTTACCCGGCAAACAACACAGAAATTGTCGGAGCATTGTTAGTTTGGCAAGATGAGCAAGTATCGCACAAAGGCATTCGACATAAGGCTAAGAGCATAAACAGCTGTGCCGGGTTCCGGCCTGGAGATATATAAATGTATATATCCCACATAAGTCCCAGTCCCCGCCCCTCCGTAGGAAACCCCTCTATTAGCTTTGTTTTCTCAACAAACAAACGAAGAATGACGGCGGGTGGCAAGGAAAATAAACAAAAATTATGACAAACCGAAAGCGAAGCGGAAGGAAGAGGGGAAAAAGCATAAAAATGCTTAAGAAAAATAGGAAACCGCAGTTGAAAGGCCCCATATATCTATGTATTTGCAAAAGCAGAGAGAGAAAATGGGTACAATATTTATTAAGAGAAAATAAAGGTGTTAAATGAAGTAATTTTTAAAATGAAGAAGCTCTTGAAAAATTCCTAAAGAAAGACATTTTTATGAACAGCTTTAAACTATTTTAAAATTAGTTTAGATTATTTCAATTCCTTAGTTTTCTGTGTATTAGATTGCACTTGTAGGTGGCCAACTACTAATAAACAGGCCTGAATCTGTAGAGCTGGAAAATGGGGGAGCAAAGGGGGGACACAAGTCAGCCCTCTGCATGCATTAGACATAAAAATTCCAAGGCATAAAGCCAACTAACATGTAACCAGGTTAAGACGGCGGGTGCCAAGGGAATCCAAGCTTTAAACACATAAATATGGGGACTTAATGTCTGTCGGGGGAGGAAATCGGGGGGAGTTATACCGAGCGTTGGCGTATGTCCCAAGCTAAAGCTTATGATTTTATGCTCATGGAATTAAATGCAATTTACAGACAGTTGAACAAACGTGCGAAACTGTCATAACAAGCTGCGAAAGCAAAACGCAATAAAAAATCGTGTTTGGCGTTTTGTAGAATAAATGTAGATTTTTTTTGTTAAGAAGTCTTGGAAAGTGTAAGAATATTCTTAACTAGAATTCATAGAATTCAAATTGTTGAATGTTTTATTAAATATTCATTTTAACATTATTCAACCATTAAATAATTTAAACTTAATTCTCAAATATTTCCCAAACTCTGCTACAACTAATTCACTTTAATCTCAAGCTTAAAATGTTTCCAACGTAACCAAAAGACCAAAAATAAAACCTGTCAACTTTTCACCAAACTATTATTTATACCTGACGTGCCGCAATGTTGCATTTAGCTGTCATGGCCGGCTCTCCTGTCCAGGCACTCGGAATGGTCGGTTCCTGTCCGGAAAACTCCTGTCCTCCTCAGACCCTCCCCCCACCACACACAGGCAACAAATTTTCCCTGGCCCTGCCTGTTATACACACTGTTGTACATCGCCCATCAGAGTCCAGTGCAGATGCTACTTGAGTCTCCCACCTCCGACTCCTGCAAATGTGCCTCTCATCTTACTGCCTCCTGATGACGTTGTCCTTGCATGCAAATTTCTTGGACTCTGCTGCCGGTGTGTTCCCACTGTGTGCTCCTCACTTGTAACCCCCTTCCACCAATCAAGACCTAATGCCCATCTATGGCAGAAGTTATGACCCTTACCTGACTGCTGCCATCGGCAAGCACACATTTATGGGTGTGGACAGACGGGGGAGAAATATTAGTAACGGGTATTTAAAGGGGATTTTTAGGGGATTTATAATATAAATATTATAATTTACAAAAATTAAAATCAAATAGTTTAAATTTTAAACTTTCTTGAGAAAAATCATTGCCTATTTTTTGGGGCAACCTACAAAACATCCTGAACAGGATTTCTTTTGACCTTAATAGATATTTAAAAAATCTAAGATATGTGTTGTTTAACACTGCATTACCTTAGCTATTTTCTATAAAATGTACTGTAATTCCTACTATTTTCCCCTCTGCTGTTTGCTTGCATTTACGGAGACTTCTTTGCATTCAAGAGACGCCCCCTCATCAATGGCTCGAACTCACCGAAAAATGTTACGTTTTGGCAGGCGGAAGCTGCCTGTTTTCAGGATGAGGAAGGGGAATTTAGAAGGGGGGTTTGAACCCAAGTCCGGGTATACATGTAAAATGGCCAGCCCTGACTAAACATTCACATCAGACTCCGAGTCTCGCAGACACATATGGCCAAACCAGCAGAAGCACAACAACAAAAAAAATGGGAAAAACCAGACAATAGATACTAGAGAGGGGGCTCCTAGGGGGAGTATAACTCGGGGAACAGCCGTTGACCATTGCCTGACATTTGAGCCATGTTGTCAACGTTCGTTCGCTTGTTTGCCGTTGTTGCCTGCATCCATTATGGCTGTTTTCTGCACCCCCCCCCGTGCCTTAACCCCCTTTTTTGTTGTTGATTCGCATTTTGCCAGTTTTGTCTCGTTTCATTGGAAATTTTGTCTGGGGTCTTGTTTGATGTTGCTGCCATATATCTCCTCCTCCTTCTCTGCTTCCCCGAAATACCTCTTCATCTTGGCCACAATTTAGCATATGCTCGACTCACTTAGTGGCTTGTAATGAGCTCTGGTGCTACTACTTCTCCTGCTCCTCCTCCTCTCCCTAGTTGTGCTCATAATTCAGCGTACATTAAATGTGCACAAAAATAGCCACAGCAGCAACTGGCTTGTTTGCTTTATCTTTCCACAAAATTAGTTACAGACGACAACGACGACATCACATCGTCGTCCGTCCACTTCAAATGTTGTCCGTCATCTTCAAACAGCTGTCACTGGTCCAGCTCCTGCTCCGTCTCTCTACGATTCGGTGCTCTATATGGTTATGGCCTAATAGCCAACCTAATAAGAGACCCAAACAGACTGGCCCTGGCCATGTTTTGGCCATTTCCCATGAGCCTCATTGGCAAATTATCAACTTGACCACACACACAAAAGAGCGGAGAAAGGAGGACTCTTTTTTCTTTTATTTTTTTCTGCTGCGGCTGACATCCATGTCGGATTGATGGAACGGAAATGAACCACTAGATTGCTTAGCCCCTCTCAGTGCTCTTTAATTTTTTAATTAATTGCTTGTCACGTTTGTCCAGCAAAAAGAGAAATGGAGCGAAAAATGAAATGGAACGCGAAAGTCACTGAGAGAAAAGTAAAGATAAAAATTATCACAAATTTTTAAAGTGGAAAAAATAATGAAATCAAGTTATTTGTGCTTTAAAAAAATATATATACATCGGAAAATTTCCTTGTTATATTTTCCTATCTTTAAAAAAGAACTCTTTAATATAAATTCTTAACTTTTGCTGACTGTTTAAACTCAGTTTGGTTGTGTCTGGCGTCGGGAAAATAATTGTTGCCTCATCGCTGCACGTTGCTTAAAATAATAGTAATAAGTGGCGGTTAGTCTGCGGTTTTTCCCTCATCACCTCCCCATTTCCCATCCGCGGAATGGAAACCCATAAAAAGTGGCCCCGGCCAGACGACACTTTTGTTTGTGAAGTGGATGGGGAAAAGGGAAAAACCAAAGGCAGAGATATCCCATGACAATGGCAGGAGCAGGAGCAGGAGACTTGCTGGCAAGGAAGCCACTGCAGTGGCAATAATTGTCATCATCATCATCTCCAGCCTCCATCTTCTGGTCAGTGGCAAGTGGGCGGCTCTAGCTTGGCCTCCTCCTTTACAGATCCAACTGCAAGACCAAGCCAAGTCCAGAGACGACAATCAAAGTCCACGACAGAACCGCAGAAAAGAAAAGCAAAGTAAACTGAAAGCAAGTTAACCAGCGACATTTTTGAGATGCCGCTGGAAAGGCAAAAGGCCCAAAGAACAAGCAACTAAATGGCAATTCGCCTGGACTTGGTGCAAAAAAAAAAAAAAAAAAAAAATAAGAAAAACCAGCGGAGAGGCGCAAGAAAAATGACCAAACATGGGTAAAAGTGCTGGCCAGGGGCTGCGGTCTAGGCATTGGGGGCTTTCTGTGTTCGTGTTAAGTGGAATGCGATTGACAATAGTTGTAAAACAACTTGAATAACTTTAAAGAATATATAGAAAAAGCATTAAGATCAAGACTAGCATTTCCAGTAAAGGAAAATCTCAAGTATAGTATTGAAATTCTGTCTCAAAAGACTTCCTAATTATAAGCTTAATCTCTAAAAACTTCTTCTCTTTCTGATAGTAATTCAATAAGACTTTTCCACAAGTATTAATTTGTTATCTCTCATAATAAGCCCCTTGACGGGCACACCTTTCGTGCGTGACTACGCCCTTGTTTTAGCTCCCGGGACTGGACTGCGCCCACAGTTTTTCCTGCCATCCAGTCCTTGGCGGTGTGTTGTGGGCAATCAAAGCAATTGCACAGATCCCCAGCTCCTGTCCCAAGTCCAATCCCAATCCCAGTCCCAGAGCCCCATCCTATTCCCAATCCCAATTGCAAGTGTCGCTGGACTCTGGCGATGAGATGACAACGGGGCGATGCTGAAGGAGCTCAAGATGGATGCTCGGGTGGTGGCGGCAGGCAAAAATAATGAGCTGTGTAACCCTTTTGGTCCAGACAGAAAAAGGGGGGAGGGAAAAAGGGAGCAGAAGCCAAACGGCGGCAAAAGGAAAATTAATTAAGGCAAGGGGCCGGCCGAGCGATTGAGGCGTCGCACTCGTTGTCCATACATACAGAGGGAAAAATGGGTAGTAAGACAAGTAAATTGAATAAAAATAAATGTATACAAAAAATCTCAAGTATTTTAATATTTTTAAAAGGTTTTTGAAATGAATAAAGTTTAATTTAATCAATAAAAGTTTTTTTCTAATTCAAAGGCATTGGAATTTTTCTCTATCTGCATCTCAAACTGGTAGTTTGATGGCGTTGTCGGGTGGGTTGTTTGATTTCTGCACGACCTTCGTTCGAGGCTATCGCGAAACTCGCATCTCTGGCTCCTTCAATCTCGGTCCTAATAAATCTTCAGCTCAATCTCGTGCCACGCCTCAATCCCCTGTCTTCCCCCAAACCGGACAACCTGCTCCTTCAGTGGCTTCTGTTCTACTCTAATTTTTATGCATGACAAGGCCCACAGAAAGTCTTTTGACCGAAATGTACGGCCCACTTCAGCTACCCATATCCTTGGCCATCATCATCTTCCATCCATCCATCCGGGTTTTTGTTGAATTTTTCATGCGTTGCGTTGCCCTCTTTTGGGGCGGCAAAGTTTTCATTAAAATTTGATTAAAAATAAATTATTGGTTATTAAAAATGATTAGTTTTGGCCAGATTGAGGATGAGCGGAGGGAAGACGAGGACTCTATGCTCCTTTCAAAAATTCAGACAGAAGCAATAATGAAACTGTTAATGTGCCTGCAAAATTAATGAAGCTCTGTGGAAGCTGGCAGCAAGTTGAGCGAGATAAGCGAGGGGCGTTTGATGTCATCTGAGGGGTGAGAGGGTCTAAATCGGGGTCACCTTTGGGTCAGGCTTTGTTGGTAATTACGCAGGACTCCGAGGGAGATAATTGAAAATTATTTCAGCCTTAAAAGGCCACATCTATTATGCATAAGCTTAAAGTTTGCCATGTCTTAACACATTCTTGTCTTTATAAATCTTTAAACACTCGGAAATCAAGGCCCGAATAACACATTTCAAACCTATCATGGTGACAATTCACCAAGTACAGTTAATCAACTAGCTTTTCCCGTTGTCAGGTGGGCCAGTTACCTTTTTGACAGGCCGACAGGGTGGGCATAACAACCATAGTAGCTCCATGACCACCTCGCCATCTTGGCCATGTCAGAAGCGAAAAACTCAAAAGCCAGCGCCGAATTGCACATGAAACGGTCGCGTCAAAATGTCGCTCAAAAAAAATTGAAAGAAAATGGGAAAAATGGTGGTATCACCTATCTAAGTCTAGGCAAAAGAGTGAGAAGGACAGGTGATGGACAACTGCAGATGCAGATGAAAAGATTGAAATAGAAAAGATGCAGATACAATCACTGGGCGAAAAGGAGAGGACTTAGAACCTTTAAGTTATTACTAAAAAAAGAGCCTTCAAGTTATTTAAGTGTCGTATTTTTATGTAAATATTTCAGATAAAATAAAGATTGTTGGTGGATTAAATACTTTATTAAATTATTATTATTTGCCCTGTGCTTTATCACCAAAAAAAGTACTCAAACAAATAAATCAAGCCAGGCAATTTTTCACTTAAAACCAAAAGAAGAAAATCATGGAAAATAAGGAAAACTGGCGACGCTTTTAAACGCACAACGTTGTACAACAATTTGTTATCTCGGCATTTGTATCTAAACGTTGCAGTTAACGGTACTCAGACACTCTGGCTGAGCCACGCACCGGCTCCAAGTTGTTAGCAAGTGTTGTTTGCCAAAAAGAAAACATATTGAAGAAAAATTAAGAAAAAAAAAGAAGCCTTGCCAAAAACGCACATATTTCTCTCTTTTGGCTGCAGTGAAAAATCGTATCTAAATTTGTAAATCAGCAGCCGGCAAATGCATCCGAAAGATGACTTCCCTAACCGGATCTTGGAATATATATAAATACAGCTATATAGCAACATATAGCAACTTCCATATCGGACCCTACACATGTCCAACATGCACACGGCGGCGTGAAAGGGCCCTCGACTCTCTCACATCTGGCCATTAAAAATGATTTATATGCAGGCAAGGCAAAAAAAAGATACGTATGCATAAATATATATATACCATATATAAATACATATATTTATATCCAGTATTCATAAGCCGACTTTAGTTTGAGCCGCTGCTGCTGCTGCTGCTGGCTTTATTGATGTTAATTTATGTATGTTTCACTTGGCTTTCTTGCCACGCATGTCTCTCCAAGCTCTTGGAGCTGCAAAGTTGATTTACAGCTGCAGTTGGGTTGGGTTAGGATTGCCTTCGGATTTGGGGGTTGGGTGGGGTTAGTCCGGAGTCTGGAGTCACCGTCTAGGTGGGTAGTCGCTTAATTGGTCGCCACCTAGCCACATGTTGCGCCATGTCTGCCGCATGAGTTTCGATTTCAGCCTAGGCTTCAGGTAATGCGAAACGCACTTTCAAAATCGGAGGGAAAAATAAACAAACATAAAACAAATGCGACAAAAAGCATTTATGATTTATTTGAATGGGCGTCTTAATGCACGGGTCATAAATGGCCTATTGATAAAGTTGCATGAATTATTTTCCATAATTTAGTTGAACAAAAACTTCAATTGTTAATGGCTTTTAACTTGGGCCATAATGTTTCTTCATCTATATTTGCTCTAAGCAAATTTATTACTGCCAGTTAAATTAAAAATTTTAATGGTGTTTGGGTTTTAAGTGAAGGAAAGGCTTTAATTTTGGTTTTTAAATAAAATCAGCTACTAAAATTTATAGTTTATTTAAAGACATTTAATCTGTAACCAACAATGAGCTATATTTTTCAACAGAAATTATTTTATATATGCCTAAAAGCTGTTTTAAATATATTCCTAATTAAATCTTTAGCTAGTTTCTTCACCTGATATTTATTTTTATAAAAAATTAGATCCAGCTTTAATCTTACATCACCTTTTCCCTCTCTCAATATCATATTTAAAATAGGTAAATAATATCCCCATCGACAAGGCAACATAAATAAAATTGGAATTCGGTAAGCGATCTCTCCGCCATCGGGGCAATTTATGTGTGTCTGAAACCATTCCAAAATATGACTAATGGAGCGCCAAAGATCTTTTCAGATCGCCTCGGATCACCAAATGCAGCTCACACAGATATACATATATATATATATATATTTCCTATACACCGATCAGTGTTTATCTTTTATGTAAATTTATGAACCAGTCTCGGCGACCACTCAAAAAAGTTGACTGGCAATAATTATGATTTCTTCAAGTGAGCACCATAGCATATAGGAGTGTATATAGTGCTGGGTGCTTATTTTTTTATTATTATTTTGGGTAGATATATATATTTTACACAAGTCATGGCAAGATGTCTATTGACAGCCAGCCCAGCCACACAGAGACACTTGACGGGCAGCTCGAGTGGCTTTTTGAGAAACCAGTCTCGAGTCTCGAGTGCGTTAGAATACCAGCTTGAGTGGGCACTGAAGGAGCACAGACAGATGGGGGGATTGGATATGGATTCTCTGGCTAGCAGGGATTTGGCCGGGGATCAGCAGGAGCAGTGTGGTTGGGTGCGTGGCCATTGGGAGAGCGAGAGATTCCCATTGGCAAGCGCCGTACTTCAGATGCCGGCAGTCTGCAAATGGAATTGAGACCCAAACCGAGACCGAGATTGAGCTAGTCCCCAGAAGACGATGATGGGGAATACACTGAGGAAAAAATATGTATAAAATAGGGGTAAGAAGGGAAATATGTTTAGCTATAGAAAGGTAGCACTTACAAAATATTTAAGTAAAATATTACTACAATTACCTTACTTTATCCTTTACTAAAATATTCTTTTATATTTTTCTTTCAGTGCACTCCCCATTTAACCGGTTTCCCTTACAACAACATTCCCCTTTAGCTCCTTTAATGTCTATGATTAAATTTATATAGTTATAGTGGCAGGGCCAGCGGCTATTCAGCAGAATCAAAGTAAATTAACTTTATGGCATAATTGCAGAGAGGGAGCTGACAGTAAAGTAGAAAATGAGACCAGAGATCGAGCTTCTGCAGGCCCAATTGCATTTTAAACTAATTCATAAATCTGAAAGCTGGCCGGGCTCTAATTGCCTCCATTTGTGGTGGCTGGGTCCCCATGTGTGCCGGCGGGGCAATGTCAAGTGAGTGTCGGCTAAGAGGGATTCGAGTGCAAATCGATGTTGGCAATTTAACCAGTAAATATATATATATAAATATTTAGTGCTCTTTGGCCAGCCAGTGTTTGTGTGTTTATCGTGTCTAATTATGGCAAATTAGCTAGAATAGTGCCATAAATCAATGCAGAGTCCCAAGGGGGGAAGAGCGAGAACTCTCGGCTCCAAAGGGTCAATCGGTGGGGGAATTTACATACCTGGAATGAGAAGAAAGACAAAGGAAAAGTGGGTTAGAGGTCAATTTATATTAATAAGCTAGAAGTTCAGAGTATAAATGAATATATTCACTTGAAAATTATTAAATTTTAAATATTTTCTTTCCTTTTCCTGTGGTAATTCTCAACTTGAACTTTGACTTTAAGCACTTTTTTATTTATTTCACTTATCGATTTATTTGCCACCACAACTTGTTCTCTGTTGTTCCCTGGACACAATGGCACCTTGAACCCAAGGAAAAATGCCGCTGAAGGGGGTTAAAACAACACAGCTTCTGCTGCTGAGGAAACACAGACGGAAAATGCAGCGAGCCAAATTTGCTTGACATTTACACAACCAACTCGTCGGGCATCAGGCATTTACTGCCCCATGTACTCGAGACTCTCCTCCGGGTCGCTCTCTGCCATTTTAAGTGTTTATAGGTATTTATTTTTATTGTTTTTTATGCTTAACGATTTTTTAAGTGGAGCCTGCCAGCCAGTATGCGACTTGTATGCAAAATGCTACCGACTTTCAGCATTTTTGTGTGTGGTTTCCTCTGTTTTTGTTTGTGGCTCTTCTTGGTCGAGTTAACAAGAAGGCGGCATAGTTAATGCTGGAGCCAGAGTCAAGTCAGGGAGCAATTTAAATGACCAAAACCAGAAAGCCAGGCAGAAACCGAAACCGAAAAGAATACGGCTTGCATTCCTTCAGCGGGGCAGATTTATACGTCCTTTGTTCTGGCGATTACAATGCTCCTGCGATGCCGCAAACAAAATTTTCCCTTTCAATCGGCCGACCAGCATCACCGGCCATATTTCAATTAATTCGTGGAAAATGCGCTCACAATGAAAATATCATTAATGGAAAGAAGAAGGAGGCTTTTGTCAGGAATGGAAAATTAATGAGCATCGAACTCTGAAGTGGCCTATAAAAATATATAAGATTGTCAAGGAAAGTGTTAACAATAACAAATATGGCAAGCTGTGCCAGCTTAAAAATTAAATTAAATATTATAAGAATACAGAAATATTTTCCACTTATTTATATATTCTTTCTAGTTCTTCTCTTAATTTATTTAAATGTTTAAACTGGGTATTTCTTAGGCCATCGTATCCCTAGTTCCCTCTGATGTCTGTGCAGTTTTTCCCTTTCATTAAGCACTTTCAGTTCGATGTCATTGTTTCAGTCTTTAACTTGCACACAAAATCCCCTCCCTTGAGTTCAGCCATTTTAATTAGTTGACGCATTTTCGCTTTTCATTATTTCATGATTCATCTTAATTTATGAGAGCGAACGAAAGAGCAACTGAAAAGAATTGTAAATTATGCAAGTAAAGTTGCCAGCCAGGTGAAGCCCTCCACGACTTGACTTTACTTTTTTATTTCCACCCCAGAGAAGTGGCGAAAAAGTGACACAAAAAGTATAAAAAAAAAAAACACAAGAACGTGAAAATAAAATTATTTAATTATGTGTATAGAGTTTCACTTGTCATCCTGTCAGAGGAGTCGTGCCGTAATTTGACATTCGAAATTAATTATAACCGAAAAAGGAAAATGAGAGAGCCAGGCGGAAAATCTGTTCTTGAGGTTAAAGGTTGGCAAATTTTGCACGAAATTAAATTCTCCATTAAACGAAGCTGATAATCCTGCTGGCCAAGACGAGGGTAGACATTTCATTGCTCTCCACTGATGATGACCCCTTGTTAACGCACTAATCTAGCAGATTTTTATTTCATTTCCCTTTCGCTTTGGCAGATTTTCAGCTGTGCCAAGTGGACAGAAAAGCTTAAGCCGCAGCTGGGTGGGGGAGAGTGGACAAAAATATATCCCATGTCAACATTAATTAGGGTCCAGCATAATACCCATCTAATGCCAGGGGGCATTATTGTCCAGGGTCCCAGATAAACATATGATTCTTTCCAGGGGACAGAGGACAATTAAGAGGTTAAGTATTTGAAATATTTTCTAGGGTAAATATGGAAAGAGAGAAGGGGTTTAGCTAAGAATTTCTCTCTTATAAATTCTATATTAATTTTAATTGGATAATTATCTCTTGAATTTAATAATAAACAAAAATATTTTCAAGTCAAATTCTTTGCTATATAGAAACTTTATCAAAGTCTTAGTCAAATTTTAAGCCAAGTCCTCTTTTAGCCGCCAAAGCAAACATCTTAATAATAATAATGGAAAGACCATTTCTGGCTCATTCCACATCTGTTTCTCAGCATTTATTCCCTCAGTCTTCCCCAGCCATTCATAATTTAAGCCGATTTAAAAACTGGGCGCCAGTTAAGTCGACCGTGGGCTTATATATATATATACATATATACATATAGACGACACTGAGTGGGCGTGGCATTGACTTGCATCACAGTACCCAAACACAATAGAGAGCAGATAAAGCGCTTTAGATGCGACAGCTTTTTGGCCCAGCTGGACAGATGGAGATATAACTTGGGCACAGGGAGAAATTGGGGGTGAAATTTTATAGTTTTTTATTTAAATATATGTAAATTTACACTTTAAGAATATATTTTTTTTAATTGTACAACTAAAAAATTGATCAAGGAGCTCAAGGAGCAACTTTGCTTTACCCCTAAAATATATTTTAAATATCTAAAAATATTTTATATAATTTAGAATTTACTTAAAGGCAATGATTATTAAAAAATCTATGAAATAATAATTTTCTTTAACAAGTTTCCTTATTAAACCACACTTTTCTCTCTGTGTAATAACCCCTAGAGGTGTCAACTGATGTGGGAGAAATTTCATCCGATTATTACATTTGAATGAGTTGTTTGACATCATGGTAAAATTTCCTACTTTTTTTTTTAGTACCAAGAAAATAATCGTTAGATAGAAACGTGATTAGGCCAGAGAGAAGGAAGCACTCCCGAGTGCGATTTTTTTTTCCATTTCCATGTTCCCGTTCCCATGGCGGGGAGATATAGGTTTTTGTTCACACATATCGTGAAGGAGATCGGCGGCGAGATGGGAGCTTCTGTGGCTGGAGAGTGAGGCTAAGTAACCATAAATAATGCCAAGAGCAACAATCGAAGCCAAGGCAGCTGGAGGAACTAACCCAGACAATGGGCAAAGCTTTTTTGGCCATTACCGTTGGCTATACCCTCCGCGCTCTCTTCCCCCTTTTTTGATATATGGCAAGGCATTGATTTTGCCTATATAAGAATATGCGATATAATGTCCAATTAAATTCTACAAAAAAAAAAAAAGAAAATAAAGTAAGCCAAAAAACAAGAAGCCAACATCGAAGGCAGTTAGGACTTCCAAACTGGGTCCCCTCATAAATTTATACAATTTTATGCCTCCTCCCACACACACTCGCCGACTGGCTGGCTGTCTCCTTTTATTTATTTTATTGTATAAAAAAGGCGCTCGCTCGCTCGACTTGTGCATAAAAGTTTTCGCCTCTTTGGCTTTATGGCTTCTCGGCTGTTGCTCTTGCCGCTTCTTCACTTTATTTTATTTTATTTTATACCGCTGACCCCCCGCCCCACCCTTTTGCATATTATACTACCAATCGTCGAGGTCGAGGGCATAAATCTTGACTTAAGGCGCCATAGATCATTACACGGCTGCAACTAAATCGTATGGGACCTGGATCTGGACCTTGGCGAGAATCTGGGTTTGGAGTAGGCTTGGAGGTTGGAGGCTGTGTGCACTGGAGCGGATTATTAAATATTAAACTTTATTTGAAATGGTCAAAAGGTCGAGGAATATGCTGTATGACAACAAGAGGGGCAAGTGGTCATTTTATTACAGATATTTGAAGCCAATTTTGAACTGACACGTGTCTTTTTTAAATTTTAAATAAATTACCAAAAAGTTAAGCTTCTTGGAATTGGTTTTAATCAAAAGTTTTTAGGGGAAAATCATTAGAATATATTTTTTAGCAAGCTATGGCCATGTACGGCACTAAATAATGATAACCTTTATTTGTTTAATTTGTAGAATATATTTAGTAAGCCATAAAGTATATATATATTTAGTAAACCAGCCAAGAACTTAACAGTATAAATTTAAATAAACCAAAAACTACTTAAAAATATAAATTTTAATAACCACAGATACCACTTTATTTCAAGTACTTACAGTTCCCCCTAAAACTTTTCTAATATGCACGCACGATATAGAAGAGAGTTATGCAGGCACACACCTACACCTACATCATGAGAGACCCACAAAAAGCATGTAAGCCTGTCAGCAAACTTTCCGCACCCACTGTTCATAAGTCTGGCGTCTCTTCTGTTTGCATATTTCGCTCACCTCGGGCCCAAAGTCAAATATATATGCCACATATATAGCCGCTGTCTGCGACTACATCGAGGCAATTAAAAAGTTCTGCACAAGTTTAATCAACAAATTTCCCACACCACACAGATACACACGCACACTCAGACACACACATAGAGACCCCTGGAAAACTAAGTGAAAAAGCGCGTGCGTGGCCTTTTCCTTTTTTTTCCGCTAGAGTGACATCCGTCGACTCTCGCTCGTCTCGTGTTCATGCATTTCATTTCGCACATGGCCAATTCCATGCAAGAGAGTGAGGGGGAAAGGGGAAAAGTTTAACAAGTTGATTGGGAAGACGACTGAGAGCAGGAGGATATTGCCAGGCAACTTTGTTGCCAACTTCAACTGCTGCCCCGACAGGGCCAACAAATTTACATTTCGTCAGAAGGCTTCGTGAGCGCAAAAAAAAAGAAAAATTATGATGGCAAATTAAGGTGAATTAGGAGAGATAGAGAATGGGTTTTACACAAAAAAAAAAAAAAAAGTTAAAAACATTTATTCAATAAACAATCATTAAATTTATGCTAGAAATTATAAAGAAGATTTTAGAAAATATTTAAAAATATTTCTTTTTAATTTTCTGAAGCATTTTTCAGTTTTAATCAATAGTTAAGATACTAAATTTAACTTGAATATGATTTTCTATATTATTTTATATCATAAATATAATTTTAAATAACCTTAAACACAATATATATATTTTTAAAAATATTTAAAGCCAAGCAAGTGAACTCCAGAATAGACTGACTCAAAAACCCCTCTAGATTCTCCTATAGAAAAAATTCTTTACCTCTATAAAAATGTTCCTAGTGCACCACTCAACGTTCTTTTTTCATTTTAATAAACTCTTGTAATTAGCATAATTTTTGCTGCATGTAAAATGAAGGCTGAGGCGCAGGAAAAATGCTGCAAATTAATTTGCATCGAGGCGCATGCGCAACTAGTAGCCATTTCAGGCAAAGCCTGTAAGTTGTTGTTGTGAGTTGTTGTTGTAAGTTGTTGTTGTTGTTGCTGTTGTTGTGTTATATGAACATATTATATACATATATAGACCCCCTCTCAACTCTTCTTATCTCCTCCTCCCCTGGCAGCTTCAGCTTCCTCATTTGCCTGCTGCTGCTGCTGGGTTGGTAACATTTTAATTATGCCTCGCCGTTAGTAGTTGTTGTAGATTTTTCCAGCACTCCGTCTCAAGTTGTTTTTCCCCGATTCCGCCGCACTCTACCCCTTTTACTCTGTGGAGAAGAAGGAGCCTCGTAAATTGCAGGCGCAAATAAATTTGTTTGAAATATGTTCGGAGGAGTTCGAAGCGAGGGTCCCGAGAGCTGTTCTTTTAGCCAAATGAGAAGTTTAATAGCTTGTTGCCTGTTTGGCGGTGTCCGGATAGTTGCCAAGATTACAGTTAGCAAGAAATAGAGACACAAAGTATAATAATTAAGTAGGAGATGGGAGTAAGTAGTGATTTTAGCAGTGATTTTAAAATAAAATTCCTGTACTAGGGTACATCTAGTCTTTGGTTTAAGTAAAAAATATTTGTAAAATTTAAAGTACAAGTTTAGGTAAGTTATATAATTGTTAATTCTATTATTTAATATATTTTATTTTTATTTTATTGAATTTAAATCAAGATAATGTTATAATCTCTTATTATCTTCTTAAATATATCCCTTTCTCTTCTAATGAAATTATGATTCACATTCTCTTGGAGTTAACTTTGTTATTAGCTTAATTTTCCTGCGACAAAATATAATTAATTAATGTTGATAAACTTTGAGTAAACTTTACCATCTCCCTGCTACCTTTGACAGTCTTAACCACTAACTGTGTGCCTTTCCCACAACGTTTCTGCGCTGACTTTTCAAACTGTTCCCACAAATACCGCCTGGGCCCCCAACCCAAAGTCGCTGTTGTCTTGGAAAAGTCGCAGTTTCCTCAGGCATCCCTGGCTAAGACTTGGCCATGATTGGGACTCCTGGCCAACAGAAAAGGGGGAGAGAGGGACGTGGTTGTGCTAACCTAACGCCAAATGCAGTGGCACCCGCAACATAGCCAGGTTGGCTCGCAACTTCTGCCACAGTCCCCAACAATGGTACACGGTAAAAAATTTGTGTCTATTAAAAATGGTTACTAAATAATTTTATAAAATTTTTTAGGGGATAGTAAAGAGGCTTAAATATTTTATCTAATTTTTCTGTGAGCTTAAAAAATGGAAACTGAATTGCAAAGTTAACTAACTAAACAAACTTTAACTAATGCGTTCTTTTCCTTTTAGTTTTGGTTAAATTTTTATAATATATTTTTTTATTTTCTTAATTTAATAATGAAATAAAAAATTAAACATTTTTTTCAATTTAGAATGTATTTATTCGAATAAAATATATATCCTAAACCACATTTCCTGCTGTGCATTGCAGCTGCAGGCTATTCTGCCTCAAGCTGGAAAAGTCGGAAAACTCGGTGAAGGAGAGGAGATTTCGAGGGGCGGCAAGTCCCCGGGCCTGGCCAGAAACCGCTTGTCAATCGTGTGGCACGTTTCTTGTTGTTATTGTTGCTGTTTCGCTGCCTGCTCAATAGAATTGCAGCATTATTTCTTCATCTCATCTCTCCACCGTGGCACGTTTTCTGTTTCCCCCGTTTTTTTTTTATATTTTTCCAGCTTTTCCACACAGAGTTCAAGATCGCTGCGAGTCGATAGTGTCGCCCGATTCTTCCTAACAAGTCTCCGCAGCCTGTTGCTTTTGTTGTTTCATTAAAAATGATTGATTGCCAATTAATTGAACTTTGCCGATATGTTAATTAACGGTCAATCGAATGCAGTCAAAGGCTTTTGCTCAATATTCGTTCATGATTTATTAATAAACTTTTGATTAAATAACAATACACCTTATTGAACTTTATTTACTTGTTAAAGTGCAACATGTTGGCTTTGCAATATTTGTTTGTTTAAATTTTGATTGCATTTGCCGGGTTTTTTTGTGAGTTTTTTTATACATTTGTTTGTGCTAAAAGTGGTTATAAAAATATATTTCCTCTTTAAACAATCAACAAAAATATTTTATAAAAGGCATTAAATCTGTTGGCATTTTCCTGCTGTTTAAGGCCATAAAGTCAGCCCCAATAAAAACCATTCACTTTCAATTAAAACATTTCCCTAGCCAAACGAAAAAATAAACAATTTCTTCATCTCAGGTTTAAAGGCGTCCAATATCCCAGCGTATAAACAAATCTTCATCTTACTCTTGCCGAAAAACTTAAACATTTTTATGTGCACCGAAAAGTTTTCGGCAAAACTAAAAGCGCAAAAAATATTTTCACACGCGATAAACAAAACGCTGGAAAAACGAAGACCGAGGGAAGTGTCTGATGAAGGCCAGAGGAGGAGGAGGGGAAGAGTAAACAGAGCTGAGGTAAACCTGGCAAAATATCACAAGAGCAGCAGCAGAAAATACGCAGACTATAGAGGGGGCACTGGGAAAAAATTTTATATAATCATTGAAAATAATAATTAGTTTAACTTTATTTTTAAGTTATAAAATCTGAGAAATTTAATAAATTTTTATGAATTTAAAACGAATTTATAAGAATAATTCCTATTTATTTTGCCCTTTTTTAAGTCCCCACATTATAACCCATTTCCGCTTAGATTTAATCATTAATTTTACTAATAAAGTTAAATTAATATCTTACATTGCTTTTCTAAAACATTAAAAATTATTTCTAATATATCCAAATTTTCTCTCAGTGCATTCCAAAAGGCAGCAAACTTGCAGCTACAGAGCTTTTGGTTTACCTGAAGTGAACCTCAGACAAACATGTCGAAGTGGCGAGCCAACAACAATAACAAAAACCGAAACTTAAACAACAACTATAACACCGCGACAGTGCCGGCAAATTGTGTCATGTCATGTAAAAGAGGTTTTTTTTTTATAGTGCAGAAAGTTGGCTTTTATGTTTAGATTTTGCTTAAGCGCGCGGCCTTTCTTATGTCTCTTCACACTTTCCCGGCCCCAAAAGGTGCACTAAAAAGGGGTGAGAAAAAGGTGCAAGAAACGTAGAAACATCAGAGAACAACTACAAAAAAAAACAGGAGATGTAAACGAACACCTTAAAGTGGTTAACTATATGAGTTACTTATACACTTTTCTAGGTTGCTTACACTTGGGTGTAGCTCGAAAAATTTCCAAGATGCCAGAGAGCTTATGTGTGAGAGGCTTGTGCGGCTTCGCCTGGGCAATATGATACCATCTTTGGTTAGGCCAAGAAACTGGCAACAGAAAAACTGGCAAAATGTGGTCAGAAGGTTAAGTTGCGATTGGAAAAATGTAGGTGAATGAGTGCTAAGAAACAGAACGAAGAGGAAAAACTGGAAATAAAGCTTCATAAATATTAAGATGAACGAGGTTATTAAATGTTAAAAGAGAAAAGAAAAACCAGATTTTCTTTAAACAAAAATATAAATTTCTAAAAATGATCAAAGGAAATATGATCTTTCCAGGATAAAAGCCTTGTTTCTTGGATTTAAAACCATTTTTCAATTATATTTTAAATATAAACCCATGATTATTCTTAGTATTTTCCATTTCAATTAGAAGTCAAGATATATAATTTATTTTAACTAGATATTTTCTTTGAATATTTGATAGTCTTGTACTCTACTCAAAGCCGATCTCCTTCAATCAACATCACGCATCACCAAGCAACTTCAAAAGACTCTGTCCCAAAAGAACAATTAAGACTTCTTAGAGCTCGCTGATATGTAAATGTTAACCAGAAACTAAATTAGTGGCAATGAGCTAATGAACACAAAACACTTCAACTTCAACATCAAAGACACATCACATCACATCACAGACCATCTGCCATTCATCTTCATCTTTTCCCATCTCCGCGAGCTGTCCGCGATCATTTCCATTTCGAATGTGTTCCGAGTTCCACGGATGAGTTCCCCAGTTTGGTTTCCTCATTTTGCCTCCAAACAAATTCTAAGAAAAGCAGAACGATGGCGGCATATCAAAAAGGGCAGACAGGGACTACACACCTCACCACAAATTTTGCTCTCATTTTTGTTAATGTGGCATATAAAGTGTATTTTGCATGGTCTGGCGGGAATAGCAAATAGTTGAATGAATTTAGAGAGAAGATTATCTGGGGAACTATTAGAAACTAGTAGGTGTTTCAAGGTATTCAATGAAAAGGTCTAAAAAATATTGAGCTTTTAGGAAATTAATTTTTGAAATTAAGAAAGAAATATTATAGCAATTTCTAGACCTAATACATTCATAAGAAATATATGTATTACACTTCAAACAAGACTTCGATTTCCCTTATAAAATATATTTCTTTAACTAGAATTCTTTGACTTCATTTCCCCATCTTTTTTTTAACCCTCATAAAGTTCCTTGATCAATCTCATTCCACTGTCCATCGCCTTGCCTTTGATCTTTTCTTAATGAACATCAACGCTTGCATCTCATTCAATGAGAATTTATGATCAGCCAAAGGCAGAGTTTTATCCCCCTGAAAAGTGCAAGTGAAAACGAAAACAAAAACGAATACGATCCAAGATCGGTGAGATTGAAATACCGATCCAACGGAAGCCCCAGAGCTGAGTATTTGAGTAATCATTAGGCAGTTAACACAACAAGCCAATTAATTGAAAACAAATTGCCCATTAACTTGGCCAAAAAAAAAAAAACCGAAAAAACAAACGATAATAAAACCGATCGTCGAGTGAGAAGTGAGCGTGCGATCAGTAAACGAAACCGAGTACACTTGGCGATCGCTTCGATTACGGAATGGCCACTGCTAAATAGAGGGAAGTTTAATGCACAGAGAGAAATTAAGAGATAAAATATATAATTAAATTAAAAAAGAATATACAAGACTTGTTACATTTTAAACAAAATAAACAAGAAAACTTCTTGGCTAAGTTTAGACTTTGACCCCATTTCCTGTTCAATTTTCCAACTCAATAGACTGGATAATTTTTTAATCAAATTTGTTGCTGTGTATTTAGTAGACTGAGTGTATGTTATGAGTGCCACCAGATCGCTTGATCAAATCGGACCCTGGCTGCAACAACATCAAACAGACGGCCGCTTCAATGGCTTGATTAATGTGCCCCACATCAATCAGAGGGTACTGCAAAAGCCGGGGGGGATTTTTCCCTCTACATAAACACACAAATCTTTTGCCGGCGCTGCACAAACAGAAGATAGAAAGAGGTAGATATATGCCCGGGAAAGAGAGACGCCCACACAATTTTGCTAGAAAAAAATCAGAGCCAGCGGCTTTGTCAAAATAAATGAACAAACATAAATCGAGCAACACCAAAACAGCAAACCACAAAGTTTTATTCAAAGGAAGTCTTCTCTTTCGCTTTTTTTTTTCTAGGCCCAAAGTGACGACTGATCGAGTCAGCAACAGCAGCAACACAAAAAACAAAATAAAAAAAAGGGAAAAATAGTAGAAAAAAACTAGAGGCAAGAAAACAAAGCAGAAACAAAGTCTTTAAGCCACGGAGTTGCTTAGTTTAAAGATCACGATCTTCCACAGTCTTTGGAACATTTGCCAAAATGAGCAAAAAGCTCGAAAGCCACGGCAACAACAAATCACGTTTGTGATCTTGACTTTAGACATCAGGCTTGGGCCAGAAAAAGAGCACACCAAGCTAAGGAATAAAAAAAAATAAAAAAATAAAAATAAGGCTAAGCGAAACCGAACCAAAGCCGGCAAAGAAAAGTCATTTAAACGGCCTGAAGCTATAGCCAAAGTTGGGAGTTGGAGTCTCCTTATTTTCTATAAGGTCCATACAAAGAAATCTCTCGAGGGAAACATTTGTTTCCAGCTAGAGATCAGAGGTGGAGGTGATATAAAAAGGGGATAATACTGTCTTATACTTATGAAAACTCTAAGAAAATACTTTGTACATTTAAAAAGGGTTTTAAATTATTAAGGAATATATAAACTTGAATTTTTATAACCATTTCCTGGCTGTTCCATATTTATTTTACACAAAATCCTACCCACCTTTTATTAACCTTAACCCCCCTAATCCGTAACCCCTTTTCAACTCTACACCACTGGATTTAGGCCTAGACAAGTTCTACTTGTTTGGCTTGGTTGTGTTTACTTCTCCTCCCTCGGCTTTATATTTTTTTTTGGCTATTTGTTTGTTGGCCCCATTGGTTCAGGCTCTTTGTTTGTGGTACCTCGGCTACACATGCAAAGTGTTGTTGTTTTTTGTACCTTATAAGCTCTTGTTGTTGGTAGTTGTTGTAGTTGCTGATTGTCGACTGCTGAAGCGATTTGAGCTACATGACAATGAGATATTGGGAACGCTGCTCACACAATGCCAATGAGTTCATTTGAAGGTTTGTTGTTAACGTTGAAAACTTTAAGGCCCGGCTTGATTCGGTCATTTCTTAGTAGGATTTCTGGGCTTCCTTCAATCAGTAATTTTGCTCAATTGTTAGCTGGTTTTTTTTTCTTGGCCTTTTGCATTTCGTGCTCGAAATCATAATCGGAATTTTCGTATTGCGGAACTCTCCTTAATTAGAGACAAAAGTCTCCTGGGAGAAGCCATTGGCAAATAATTTTCCAAAATAAATGGCAAACAATCAAATGAATCACCGCCGCCACCCTCAAAACACTCAACAGCCGAAAGAGGAAAATGGCAACTCATCAATTTTCCACGTGTGATTTATAAACTAATTTGCCTCAACCGCATTTAAATGCGCTTTTCACACAGGCACGTACAAACCACAAGCCGGAAAAAGGGAAAAGGTGTGCTAAAGAGAGGGTGGAGAGAGGGAGACGTGTCGACACGTGGAAATTCATTAGACAAAAATGCCTTTCATTTTCTTATTTTTCACATTATTAGCGGCCCAGGGCCTCTTGAGAAATATGCGAAAATCATGAGCCGCCGGCAAGAGAGCCAAGAAAAGTGTTTAGGCATTAATTATTTCGGCTGGAGGCTCTCAGGGAAATTCGCCTGCTACGAATTAATGGATCTGGGAGTCGGTGTTATATGCCAATGAATAATTTTTCAAATTATTTCCTATAATTTACAGGCTTTGCCCCAAGGAAATCCCAAAAGCTTTTACTTTTCTCAGGGAAATGTTGGGGAAAAAGGAAAACAAAGGGTGAATTTCAAGGCAAGAAAATTACAATACATGAGATTAAGAGAGGGTTGAGCTTAAGCAATAGAAAACTAAACATTAATAAATATTTATATTTGAAAATTAGCTTAAGAAACTCTAAAATATATTTTAAAATCAAAGGCCTAATAATTTATTTAAAGAAAATTGATGTCTGATAATTTATTTCCATTAGTGTAAAGACGTGTGGGTGTGCTTTTATTTTCCTATTTTTCAGAAAATGCATACCTCCCACTTGGGCTAATTTAATTTTTATGACCATTTGCGCTTTAATTCATTTTCCCCTATTTTTCCTTGCAGATTTTCTTTTGTTTTTTTTCGGGGTCCAGACTCCACTTGCATGATTTATGTGGGGGATTTCTTTGCACTTTTTGTTCTTGCAGTTTTCTCTGCGCTTGGCGTAAAAAATATTGCCAACTTGCCATAAATTTTATTGTATTTTGACAAGTCATAAAAATGCAAGCCACAGACCCAGCAAAAAAAATTATGGAAAAAATATACATAAAGCAAATAAGAGGAAAATGCATTTCGAGGGAGATAAGAAAATGTACAATGTTGGAAGGAGAAAAAACAGAAAATAAACAAGTGATGAAATAAGATTTCGTGGGCCAAGAGATAAACCATTTTGTAGCTAATTTACATTTTATATGCCAAGAGTTCGTTGGGCCTTAAACTGACATGGACAAATCTCATTCGTCTTCGGCTTTGGAATCGATGAAAGATTTATTAACCAAATGGCTTGAATAGATAAAACTTAAAAGCTCTCCCTTTTGCGTTTCGATCTTCATTCAAAACTAATTAGCATCATAAATTTGTTCTTCTCCTTTTGAAGTTATCACTCAATCAATTTTATTGTGACTCAAACCATATAAAAACAATCAAGAGATAAGCCTTAAAAAAATACGATTTAAATTTCAACTCAACTTGGCAACTTTGTGTTTAGTTTTTATGTGTTTCTCTGTGTTTATTTCGTTTGCCTTCGTTTGGTCAGCAAGTCAGGCTTTTATGATTTGAAAACCAACTGAGTGGGTCTTTTAGGGTCTTGAGACTAACTGTTTTTATTTGGGTTTCAAGTCAGGTTCTGTTTATGAGAGGGAATAATTAGAGAAGCTGAAATTCGAGTGGCTTTTAATGTTTCTTACACACTATTATTGGGGTTTCTCTTAACAACCCAAAAAAAAAGGCAGTCAATCATCTGCTAAATTCCTTTCCTCCAATTAAGAGTCACAAAATCCATTAGCTGGTTTTTATACATAAATAAAAATAATAAAAACTCTTGCATAATCTGGCGAAAAACTTTTTCAATTTTCCTAGGCAAAATCAAATCTGAAACGCTGCGTGTAATTATCATAAAGCGAAATCTTGTAGCGCCAATATGAGGCTCATAACTTGTCAGACAGGGGCAGTTTTCCCTCCCTGATTTCCACAAGTTTTTCCCCCTTTCCCCAACTCTGTAACGATGTAACTTTCAATTTGCGTAATTTTCAAAGTGACTGCGATGAAGAAGCGTGGCCAACTGATCCCTCACCTAATGACTTTTGCCTATGAGAAATATGTTTGGCCAAAAGCCTCGACTCCAAAAAAAAGTATATATGTAGGGGCGCCTGGCCCAGGGGCGTGGCACCCCGTGTGTGCGTGTGTTGTGGCTGTGTGTGCTGAGGTGCACGCTTGTCATAAAATGCCGCTTATTATGTTGGCTATTAATTTTTACAGCCTGGACGCGACGGTCGGTATCCAATGGACTGCGGTCGTCGGTCTGAGGCTTTTTTTGGTCTGACTTGGGGGTCTTCACTGGCCACTAGGGATGGGGGCTATAAGGCTATAAGTCACGATCCGGAAATTGAGGACTTTATTCCATGGGAGTATTGTGGTTTTATGGGGGTGTTAAATGCGGTAGGTCTTTAATATGACTCTTGTAAAGTTTACTTTTAATATATTTATTGTTAAAATAATAAATTAATAATAAAACAAAGTTAAAATTATTTAAAAAAGCGTTGTAGGATGCACTTTAGATTCTTTAGATTATTTTCTATATATTTTTTAATCACCAAATTTTAATCTTATTTTATTTAAATAATTTTCTAAGTTTTCCCACTTAAACTTCACGCTTCCATCTCTAAGAAAATTCCTTATAGAACGCTCCAAGTCAAAGGAAACTTGTTGTTGGCGCTCTATGGCAATTTATGACAAGCAGGCAAAATGGGCAACAACGACGTTCTGGCCATGGCCTACCGAGTGTTCTCTTGGCCATGGGCTTCCATATCGCGGCTTCTATCGCAGATGTACATATTTATTTTTGCGTTTTTTCCGGGGTGAAGAGGATTATACAGAGGTCTGGGGGCCGCCGGGTCCAGCCCATCATTAGTACTAACAAGCGACATTACGCGGCCTTAGTTTGGGACTAGTTTTTCGGAATGCGTACTCGATTTGGCCTGGCCTTTTGTCTACCAAGAGTATGTTTATTTAATGAGAATTTTTCGTGGAATTTTTATTGCCTCCTTGTGGGAGGATGAGGATGTGTGTATCGTATTTTTGATTTTTCATGGGTTTATTAAATTATTCCAAGTACACAATTCCTGCGGACTGAATTCCAGAAATTGGCTTTGATTGTTATGTGATTACATGATGGGGTCGTGAGTGAGGTAATGGATTTCTTCTCCCCGATTTGATTGCGGTCTATGGCCGTCTCGCCCTATCAGTCTCTGTGTTATTAACTGTACTTTAGTTGGGTAAACTCATTAATGGGCCATCATGTCGAATTGACGATCTGTGTATGAACATTTCATTACTTACTCTACTCATAACTCTGGTTTATGCTGTTGTTCAGTTGGGTTAAGTACATACCTGAAAAGAGAAGGAAGTTGGGGTATTAGTTTTTCGATTGCCAAGGGAAATGTTTGTCGATTTAGCCTAATTAACATGTACATAAAGTGTGCTGCCAATGAACTTGAATTGGGTATAATTTTAAGATTATAAGGATAAGAAATGGGGACCTATGGCTTAAGGAAATAAGTATAGGACTTTTTACTCTCTTGGCGCCACCACAAACCTTTCAAAATCTCTGATAGTATCTTATGGATGCTCCAGCATCTCTGCCTTTTATCTTCTTTTATAATTTTCACCTTTTTCTGGAAGGTTCAAAAAGTCAACACTTGGCCAACTATGAAAAGCAAACAATTTAATTACGAAGCAACTTTGACTCAGACTTTTTTCCACACTGTTGTTTTTTCCAGCATTTTCAACTTTCGTGGCAAACTTGGGCCTGACTTGCCATATAATTAAATACAAATAACAATTAAGATATACGCAGCGTTGAAGCAGCCTCCATTTGTGGCTGAAAACATGGATCAGGCCTGGCCACGAGCATAATTTGAAGTTTTTTAATTAAAAGCAGGCAACTCGGTTTGAGAAATGGTTTCTCCCTCTACGACATTTATGAATTGAGACGTTAATTGTCATCTACTCTGCCACAGATTGAAGGAGGGGCGGGGCACTGCACTCCCAGGCCTGTCGAACTGTCCCATGAAATTGTCAAAAAATATCGCTGATAGGCAGCAGGCCCAAAATAATTTTCATATTTAATTGACAGCTGTGCGAGGCTTGGAAAAACCTGAAGAGAGTGCTCGAGTGTCACTCTAGACTGCTACCAATTCCATTAGAGCGACTTGTCAGCGGAATATCGATAGTAGAGATACCCTGGAAATGGCAAAGGGGTATATGGGGTAGGAGATGAGAGCGAAGAAATATTTGGCAAAGGTTTTAGGGTATTGAAAAGCCTAATCTTGCCTTCTTTTGATCAAGAAAAATAATTAAAATGAATTAAAAATTGCAGCTTTATTAGGCATTAGCATAAAGCAAATAAAAAATTGGAATGCTGTTAATTAGTGAGACTATAAAAGTCAAGTTATATTATTTATACTCTTTAAAAACGTTAAAATTAAAAAAAAAGAATATAAATATGCCAATTAATAACCACATAATAACTATTATAAATCCTAAACACTCATTTTAAGCTACTTATAAATTAAAACCTATTTTTATGTACCAACTTAATTCATTTATTTTCAGTTTGCCAAGATTTATGGCCAAAGAGTTAAAGGGTAAAGCCCACCTATACATAATTTTCAGCTTTTTACCTCCTGCCTTTGGGGCGTTTTTGGCGTCTGTCGCTTAACTTAATGGCAACATGTTTTACAACATTATTAGACAGGCCGAAAATGGAAGCAAGTTTTTTTTGTTGTTAGTATTTATTTTTCTGGCCGACAACTGGCAAATTTTAATTACCAATATTTTCCAGGTGTCGATACCCATACGACCCACGCCGGGGGCAGCATTTTACATTTTATGACAGGGCCATGAGGTAACCCACAGAGAAATACGAGTGTATATGGGGGCATTGAGTTTGGTAGCTCTGCTGTCTAATTAGCGTTTTTGTGACAACCGCAGAAAAATAAAAACACTTTGAAATGGTTTTGTAATTGGCAAACATTTTGTTTGACCCGCCCGGAGCGTAGTGAAACGAATCGAATTAGAAACTGAAATGATATTTAATTTCATTTGTGTTTATCGGCTTAGCAAATTGTTTCTGTGGGTGGTCTCTGGGCTCTCGGCTTCCGTGTCTGTTTGTGGTTTTCAAAATAATCTTCTTATTGGTTTAAAATTTCTTAATTATAAATACGTTAGAAATGGTCTTCAGACCAATCAACTTTTGATTTAAGAATGTGGGATATTGCATGACAAGCTTGTCGATTGTCTGAGTTCTTTGTTTTTTGTATGTTTTTTACGCTGTTTTTGTTTCATATCAATCAAGATAAGATAAGTTGCTATTTTAAAAATGATCGAGGAGAGTCATACATTCTAACTAAATGTCAATATGTAGATAGATAGAGAGATAACTATTGAATGGGTTATATAATATACATTTTCTACTTGTATCGATTTTTAACTTTCAATATCTTTTTCTATATCTTAAACAGGCATTTGATATTAATATTATTGACATTTTATAAGCCATATTGCTTTTTATAAAATATAGATAAAAATCTGGTGAAAAAACATGTCATTAATCAGGGTTTTTTCCCTCTCATAATACATACAGGCAGGAAATATTAAAAAAATTGTTTTTCAATTTTCTCTTGTAGAAATTTCTAGGATTTTCTCACTGCCAAAAGATATAAATATTGAAAATTCAATTTGTAGGTTTATATAATATATATTTTTTTTTATTTTTATATTTTTGTTGTCTTTTTTTTAGCATTTCTGCTTTGAAATAATAAATTAAATTCGTTTATAAATATTGCCACACTTCACATTCCTTTACATTTTCCTTTTCAAAATCATCATCAGCAGTGGTGATGATGATGATGATGCGGCGGTCCATGATGATGATCAAAGTGGCTGCTGTTGTGGTGATGATGATGCTCCACATAGTGATGTGGCGGAGGAGGAGGTGGCCCGTAGTGGTGGTGGTGGTGCGGCGGAGGTCCATGGTGATGGTGGTGATGATCGTAGTGGGGCGGCGGCGGCGGCGGGTGGTGATGGTGATGGTGGTGTCCATGACCACCCAGGCTCAAACCCAAATGGATGCCGAAGAGACCTCGTTCGTGGTGTGGCGGCGACATGTTAAAAATCCTTTAAAATCCTTTTTCAAACTGTTGTATTCCTTTAGAGAACTGCTCTCGCTGCTAGTCCAATGCGTACTGCTTTTCAATCCATTAAAATTACCAATTTATATACACATCCACAGCCAGTGTAGTTCCACACTTCAGATAAGATTGTTTTTGCACGATTTTATCTTATCGCAAGGGGTGTGTTTTCTGGTGACTCACTGGGATTCACTCCGATTCGATGGCTAATGCCCCAATAGGGCTATAAAGATTGTGCTATTTGTGTGTAATCTAAGCACTAGAAAATTACTCACACAGTGTACTTTTCTCTTTCGATTCACTCATAATAAGTGCAATCAGAATAAAAGCGCAAATAAGCAAAATAAAAGCATTTCTTTCAGACACAATAACAATTTGACATTGCAAAAAAAAATGTATTGAAGATGCAGAAGATGTCTGAGAAAAGAGAGAAAAAAAAACTGCAAAGACGCCGCCGGCAATAATTTCCGGCTTGTTTGCCAGACAGAGTAACCAAAAAAAAAAGAAAAGACAGAAGCAAATAAAGCGCGAAAAAGAAAAGCGGAGGGAAAACCCAAGGAACACACTGGAGACAGCCCCAGAAAAACCCCAAGGAAACTGCCATTGAGAAGGGTACAAACAGAGAGAGCTTTTGCATGGAGATTGGCTTGTGGGTTCATTGGTAACTCCCGGTTTTCCACATATCAATAAATATATACATATATATTTATGCAGACGGAAAAATCACCAAGGTTATCAAATTTTAAATATACTTAAATTTTTGATGTACCATATCTTATAGATTATACTTGTCAGTCTCATTTGTTATGGCATATTTATTGCTTGTATTTCTAAAATTGATTTCGTCATATGATGTACTTGATTTTTATTATCGAAACGTACGTTAGTTTAAATTTTTCAGTATTTTGTTTGATTAAAAATATATCAAGCTTCCCAGCATTTTGTCTGGTCTCTCTGTAGTTAGCATATTATATCAATTAAAGTCTAATAACACTCAAAATGGTACTAAAAATAAAAACAAACTTATTTTTTAAACCTACAAAGAAAAATATAATTACTTATAATATTTTAAGTCGTCAAAATATAGTAAAATATAGCTATGAAATCATTCTCAAGTGTTTTAAATCTGTTTTCATATTTTTTTGACCAATTCCCTTAAAAAACCCTCTATTATTTCTCTCTCTGCAGTCACACAACTCCACATGAAAGTGACTTTAGTGCGTGACAATAACTTTTGCCTCTCTCTGAGCCTTTCTAATGCCACCAGAAGACAGAAAGGTGGGTGGGCAGAATTAAGGGATGAGGGGTGCAGAGCACTGATAAACTGCGTTAGAAGTTATAAAGCGATTAGAATGTGTCTGGAGTGTGTCCCTGGCAGAGCTAAAAACGAAGAGCAGAGAAAGGGAAAACTTTCTGCTGTATCAATTTAATGCTTATTTAAAGTGCGACCAGAGATTTTGTCCTTTTTGCCGCGTTGTGGGAGTAAAAACGATACAGGAAATGAGTGAAACGGAAGCGGAGGTCCTGGGAAAAAGAGATGGGAGCAATGCAGGTAATACATAAATTTGATTTTATGGAGTGGCTTTTACAAAGAACTTCTGGCAAAAACTTTGATAATACATTTTATTGGCCTTGCTAAGGACACAAAGAACGAAGCGAAGCGATAATGGAAAAATATGAATGAATAAAGGAAAAATGTAGGGTCTGTGGGAAAAGTGAATGTAAGAGTTTTTGGTTTACAACAAGAAGGTAAATTATTTAGAAATAAGTTAATTATGTCATAATTGATTTTTAAGAATTTAAAATAAATTTAAAATAAATTTTTTAAGGCTGCAAAATGACTCTTAAAGTAATGAAAGGAGAATACTTTAAAGACACATAAATCTCGTTACTATAAACCTCTTTTTAAAATATATAAATAAATACCTAAATAAGGTTCTTTAAAACTGAATTTCATCTGCTCAAAATTCTTGAATATCTCGTGTCTCTTGATAATGAAATAATTTAAACAAAGGTCCATTAAAACACGGCCATAAAACCGAAGAGAACGTTGCTACCCACCAATGAAAATCATTTAAGTGCCTGGCACCGTTGGAAAAGCGCTCTGTCGACTTGCTCATCTGGCTCATTTTCCTCCCGCTGGTTGTGTTTACACATTCAATGAAAATTCCACTTTCAGTCTGGCACGTTCGTGAGACGCCCCTCGGAGAAGGGTTAATATTAGCCCACACTTCTCTGCAGACGGCCACAATTATGGCCTCTAACCCCTTTGTCAACAACTTGAGTTTATTTGAGCTTTATGTGCACATGCTGAGTCTGATTTTTGGCCAAGTCCGAAATGCCTTTGAGCTTTGTGTCCCCCGGATTTTCATGCCCCACGTTCCTCGTCACATAATAATTTTATATGCTTTTTGGCTGCTGCATTTTTGCATAGTCAGAAGAGACCCTGCCAGGCAGTCGGTGGAGCAGAGCAAAAGGGAGTTGATGGTGGTGCTGGTGGTGGTGCAGTAAGCGGTGGCAGGATGTGGAAGATTGCGACAAAAGCAGAAAATGTTCGAAAAAATAAACGCTGAAATTATTATGGTCTGTTGCATTTTTTATGCTTGCTTTTTATATATTTATATGTATATATATTCCGAACGGAGCGGTTGTGGGGCTGCTCTGAGTCTGCAAATGGGGAAAATGCATAGAAAATTTTGCGATTTACGGGATTTGGCTGGCTCTGATTTTTCTAGGGGGATTTATTTGTTATGTCTGCTCATGAGTCAGCTTTGGGATTTTTGGGGGAGATATATTTTCCAACAGTAGAAGATAATTTTAGTGAATTTAGATAACAAAGGAAGGGAAACTATGCTTTAAATTTCATATTAAATATTTCTATATGGATTTAAAAACGCCTTAAGATTTTAAAGAATTTTACAACTCCTTATAACAGCTGTGAACCCCCTTTAAAATCTTTATCACCCTTGTCTTGTTACTTTTTATTTGAATCACAACACACCCCATATACATGACAGCTCTGCCAATTAAGTTTTCAATTTCCGCAAGTCAACTTCAAAGACTCGAAGGGAAAGTCGAGCAACCACTGGTAAAAACAAAGCCCAGGGTCCTAGCCTTCATCCAAAACTCTGTACCAGAACTTCAGTTCAAACTCCCTGCCACATTTGTTGACATTTCATTATGCACAAAACTCACCCTGATCTGAGTTTTTGGGGTTGGCACTGGAGTTTCTTGATTTCTGTTTTGCCTACGCACGTAATAAAAATAATAATAATATTTGGATTCAGGAGCGTGTGTATAATTTACGATAATTGCCTCGGATCGGTGACATTTTCAATTAATCTGAGACGAGATGTGTGTGTGTGCTGGCTGTTCTCGTGGTTTTTATGGCTGCTAATACTGCGTGGACTTGGGTTTAATAACGCATCTAACACCAAGAAGTCGTAAATTCATGCCGTATCATCGTAGAAGCCATATAAATTAAAAAGATTTTACGATCGGAGAAGAGGTTGGACTCCCAACCGGACATTCATATCATAAATGTGAGGAAACAGAAGTTGCGAAAATCATTGCTTATTGTTAATTTATTTCCCCTTTGGCTTTTCACAAAAATTTCCTTTGCTTTAACCGCTTTTTCTTCAGCCTTTTTTTTTTCTCTTCCTCCTTATTGACTTTATGGACTCGTACACGGATGTGGCATTTCCGGCCAGGAGAAAAGTCTCTGCCACCCACAAAATCCTAAGCGCCACAAAGGGGCCGTTGACCATAAAAGGGGCAGAGAGTGCCGAACACAAAGTGGGACAGACCGGAGAATATATAACAAAAGGCTCTACTTTTTTTTTGTAAGCGCCTTGGCCTGAGCTTGTAATGAACTTTTATTTGCATTGTACAGCACACACACACACACACACACAGGAGAGAGGGGAGGGAATTGGGTGGAAAATCCAGACAAGTGTGCCACAAGTCGATACAATCCACACACTCACTCGTCTACACACACACCCATTTCAATTCATTCATTTAGCCCATAAAGTCGGATGCATCCGCAGCTAAGGAAAGCCCTGCACTGAGAAAAATAAGGTTTAGAATTGGATATAAATATTTGAGAAATTTTAAACAAAACAATGATTATTCGCATATTTTTTATAAATTTTTTAATACCCTAAAACTGGAATATATATTTTAGTTAAAGATTTATTTCAAGTTAACCTTACAAAGTCAATATCATTGCTTGTTACATTTTTTTTACATTTTTACATTTACATTTTTTTAAATTTTAAACTCAACACTTTATTTTCCATGTAGGGAAACCCTCTCGCACACAACACCCTCTCATCCTTCGATCCAATCGATTTATGGGCATTTCCGGGTTGAAATCACTTAAAAGAGTTTGCCGACGGATCGGGCAAGTGCAAAAAGGGGGGGAAAAGTCGAGGGGAATGTGGAACCGCTTGTTAGTTCCTTTGTGTTTTGGTTTTATGTTTTTCCTTCCTTTCGCTTCTTGCCATACAAACAACAAATATCTTATGCATTATTTTTTGAACAAATTTGTAAGCTTTATAAAATAAATATTAAGAGTGGGGAAGTCCTCAGATTTTTCAAGGGATGATATTATCCCAAGATACTCATGTGGTTGAGTCATCTTTTGTAACTTTGATTGAGTGATTGTAGCGGAGAGTAATTGAAATTCTGGGGGAGGCTACGAATTTTCCGGATAAATTGACCGATAGAAAGTCACCCTTAAGAAAATATAATCCCAAGGGGGAGGACACTTGAGAAATAATTCAATAAGAAGGCTGATTGGTAAATATATCTTATAAGTGTATAATCATTTTTAAGACCTTTTTAGAAACCTTTTACAATTTAAGAAATTCATTTGAAAATACAAAATAATAATAGGTTTTGCATTTAATATTATTTAAAAAAAAAGTCTTAATATAATTTCCTTTATTTTGATTAATTTTACACCCTGTTTTAAGCAAAGTTTCATAAGAAAAATCTTGCTTTCAACAAATCAGAATACCCCCTCAAGCAAAACCTCTTTTTGAAACCGATTTCAAATGCAGAATTCTCCTCGCAAAACCCCAAAACTCAACCTCAAATCAAAGTAAACTCTTCATGAAGTTGTTTACAAGCCCTTTTAAATATTCACTCGACCCAAATCACAATTACTTTTGATCCCTAAACTCGGCCGCCTTCTTCTCCTCCCAGTTTTTCATTTTTCATCTTTTCCTAACCCGTTTTCAATTTTGTTAATTTCATTCTTTTCATTTTTATAATCAATTTTGGCCAGAATTTTTTTCTTTTGAAATTTCATGCCACTTAATTAACCCTTGGTGGTCCAGGCGCAGGGCTAATTAACCCATTACCTGGCACCTGGCACATGAACAAACAAAAAAAACCAGGGAAAACTATTCAACGCGTCATGCAGGCAGCGTTGAAAAATTGAGAAAAGCGAGAGAGAGAGGGAAAGCGGGAAAGTGTGATGGAGTGAGCAACTTTTTGCACTTTTTATTCGTTGTGTGGGGCTGCCAAAAACATGTTAAAGGTGTTGGCCTAGAACAAAAGCAAAAACATAAATTAAAGCGAGTGTAAAAAACCCAAAAAATGTGGAAAACTTTTCTGAAGTTGTGCCAATAAATTGTGCGGGGCCATTGTGGGGTTAAGCGAAAGTTCTCCCTGCACTTGACAAGAAAAAAAAAGAAGAAGGCAGTCAACAAAAAAAAAAAAAATTATGACTGAACGTAATTAAGAAAACTTTTGCTTCGGCACAATTGAAATCGAGTGAAATCAAAGAAGGTGGAAACGAAAATCTTTTTGGCCCGCCAGCGATTTTAGCACTTTAACCCACGCCATCCAAACAAAAGGGAAAATGAGAGAGAAAACCCAGGATAAAGGAATTTTATACATCGACTTTGAGATACCCTAAAATCAGATTTAATAGGATTTTTTAAAATGGGAGGCTGGGTTAACTTAAATCTTTTTCTTGTGATATTTCAAATGGGTTTTTGTTGGCAAGAAAATATTTAAAAATATAATATATAAAATTATATAATATTTCTATTCAATACACCCCTTAAATCCAAGCAAAAAAGGTATAAAAAGCAATGGCAAAAGCAATTTACACGCCAAGAGACACAGATTCTTGTTCCTTTTGCTTATCAAATTAGACAAAAGGGAGAAATTTTCGGCGAAAAGCCTTCTGCGAATCCTTCTCCACCCCCTAAACAGCGGGTAAAAGGGGGCGTGGCAGGTCAAAGGTGTTGGCAAGCACCACAGGAAGCCTGCGAATTGCCCCCCGGCTGAGGGATATCCCATCGATATGGCGCCGTGCGAAACTTTGTGTCGAAAAGAGATTTTAATGACATCGATGCTGCGCTTTATGGCAGCCGCAAAAGACAATTTTCGCCCGCAAATTTCGTGTGGGCGTGTTTATTGTCCTCGCAAAAAAAAAGCAAAATACAGGCAGGATATTAGAAATAAACAGAACAGCAGGATGCCACCCGTTTTTCGGGGGAGGTTTCTGGGGGTAGGCATGAAATCAATTTGCCGGAGGTAACAACATTTTCCCAGCAACATTTTCTTAACTGCAGCGGATCGATGAAAAGTCATAAACATTTTGGGGATGCCTCAGGGAAACATTAACTTGAGTTTTATTTTAAAGGCGATTAAGTGTCTGGCTGAAGAAATCAAAGATAAAGATTAAGAGCATTTTTTTAAGGGTTCACTTTCTACTTTAGGGTTTTTAAAAAGAAGAAATCTTAAAGGTAAGTTAGACCTTCATTTACAACTTATAAATGAATTTCTTATATTTTAAAAATATTTCTTTAAAGACCTCTTTGAGTAACCATCTTTAAAAGCTCGGCTGTCGACCTCCACGCTCCGTTCATTAGTCTCGTTTTTGGGTTCTGCGAGATTCATTAACATGGCCTTCTTCACACTTGGCCCGCTCATTTTGGCCCGACTCAACCATTGTTCCCTTCTGGTCATTGGCCCATATGCCGCCGCCAATTCTCCTTTTACAGTTGCCGTTCTTTCTCTCTTGTTTGGTTTTTTTTTTTTTGCCCTCGGGCTAAGTACGGACAGGCTTTAATGCTTTTTCGAAATCATATTAATTTGAATTAATGAATTTAATTGCCACAAATTAGTGGGCACGCTGGACCACCGGAGCCGCCAAAAGCTTTATGACTTTATAATGATCCAAGCCGTTACGAGCTCTATATAATTATAATAAAATTTAGTTTCAGCCTAGCCGCCAGGCTAAATATCAAAGAATATATCTTTGCCGCCCAATTATCTAATAGGAAAAACCATCATAGCCGAAAAAAAAGTGGCAGACATGACAATCAAATTATGGCGCAAAACGGAATAAAAACTCATAAAAATGACATTAGCCAAATGGAGCACGTAGAGCTGAGATGCCAAAAGCTTACATATAAACAAAATATAAAAATGAAATCAAACAAATAATCTGCGAGTCAGGCAGGGTACAAGAAACAGAAGCCGCACAAGTGAAGCGTCGAGAAAAAAAGAAGCAAAACCTTGGAATAGGGGAATTATTTTAGATAAAATGTCGCCCTGGTAATACTCTGCCAGCTATGATATATTAGCTGATTAAAAGTCAGAGCTTTTAGAAATAGAGCATCTCAGAGATAATATTTATATTTTTTAATGAACTGATGAACTGACAAAGTCAAGAAATAATACAGAGGCGGTCAGTGCTTGAGTTATAAATAGAATGACCTACGCATGATGACTTTCAACTGCTGGTAATTGATCATTATTTAATAGGAAACTGGTTCAAATTATGACTTAATAAAGTTGTATTTCCCACTAAATGCTTTCTATATAAATTATTTCTCTTTTTTAAATATTTTTATATTTTTTAAAGGAATACTTTTGATTATACTTTACTGATTTCAGTCAAAGGAAGCTCAAAACTTGCTCTAAATATCATACAAAATTATATTAAGAGCAAAAATGTTGTCTAGAAAATTGCTAACCATAAATATTTGCTTTTCCCAGAATATTTTTCATATTTTTATAAACCCCTTTGAGGGTATCACCAACAACTGAAATTGTAAATGCAATCAAATGGATGACAGAAAAAGACTCTCTCCTTTGTGGTGTATTTTTTACCTTGCCATTTCAGTAGCCATGACAACGAGCAGCAAATAGCTGGTGAAGTGGATGCCCGTTGCTGGCCAGGGTAATAGCAACTTGTAGTCGTGTTGCCAATGTAGCAACAACATCGCGGTATCTCAAACTGCGTATCAGTTGCTGCTGTTGCTGTCGCCGATGTTGCTGTTGCCGCTGTTTGTTGGCTGCGGACTCACGCACACGTTTCACGCTTTTTGCTGTTGTCTTCATCGCGTCTGCGAACCCCATTTCTTGCCCCCTCGGTTTCGGCCATTTTAGCTACCGGTTTTACGCGCCAAAGTCTCCATAACTTTTGCCACATGCCATTCAACGCACATTGTTCGTGTTGCTATGCTGCAAGTTGCCTCCGATGTTGCGGTCAACTGCATTGTGGCCTCTTCGTATATATGGTTATGGATGGACTTTCAATCATTTCGAGGGCATATCAACTCGAAGAGTTATCAGTTATAGACAGCCAACAAGAGTGAACATTTTCGAGTGTGTTTTCCTACGATTAAATGGTGGATTTTATGGACCGTGGGATTATGGTGGTTAATGGATGTGATTAAAGTGTGTTGCAACACGAGTTTAATTTTAAATTTTAAACTAGGTTTTAGATTAGAAAAATATATAGATATTTCTTCCTGATATAAGATATTTATTAATATATTCCCTCTGAAATCCTAATGACTAATTTCTTACCCCTACAGGGTATCGACTCACTTGAGCTTCATTGCTTATTTAGTTATTCCCCTACTTTATTCCCACTGTTTGTGGATTCTTAGCAGGCAAAACTTTTGTCTCCAAGTATTAAATATTTTCTGTCTTTCTCTCTTACTGTCTTTTATCTCTTTCTATTTCTTCTCAGCGGAATCTATGTCCGTCGATTGCCTTTGTCCGTCCGTTTATGTGACTCGCATACGAGAAAGAAGCTCGCTTCCATGAATCGACTTTAGCATTTCATTTGTTGCCTGCTGTTGCTGCTTTTACTGCTGCTGTTGCTGCTGCTGCAGTTGCTGCTGTTGCTACTTCTGCAGTTGCTGCTGCTCATTTCATTTCATTTCAGTTTGGTTCTGAGCTGGGCCAGTGCGGTGTGTGGGTTATGTTTGGCACGATTGCCATGGAAACTGCAATGCCAAAGCGCATTATTTGATTATGCAGCGAGCACTACTCCAGAGAAGAGCGAAAAGGGAGTGGGACAGAGGTCAAAGTGCGGGCCAAGTTGGGCTTGGTGGTGATCCTTGAACGCTTTCCACTTGCATAAAATTGCCAGCGAACTTTCCTGTTCGCTCACTGAATGCATTTTGCCGATGCATTTTCCCCTATTTTACTTTTGAAAACCACTCTGTTTCATAAATCATTCATATGCCAGTATTTTTATGCCATTCGATAAGTGGCTCTCGATTGGCAAGCTCTTCTATTTGGCCAAATCCCTTAAAATGTGAGTACAGTGAGAGTTCGGAAAGTGAAATAGAAGGGTAAACCCTAGACAGAGGGCCGTAGTTTAAAATCAATTTTAAGCGCGCCTAAAAGTATGCAAGAAAATAGTTAAGGACACATTTCATTGGTGAAAAATGTTGTTGAATATTTTATATGTTTATCATTATTGTTATTATTAAGAGTTTTGTGATTGGTATATATTTATTTATAATTTCTTTACCAATTTAATAATAAAACCATATATTTTTACATCAAAATTAAAATAATATCACAGCTTTACCCTACTTAAAGACCTATTTCTTTATCTCTCTCGTTTTTTATTGGTTACAAAATGAAAACCAGCCTCGGATAAATTATGTTAATTTAGTTCTAGCCCCGCCTCTTCGCCTCGCCTTGGCTCTTTAATAACTTGACAAATGGAGAAACGAGAAAGGCAGTCAGAGAACTCTCTTCGCGGCGGACTTACGACTGCCAGGCATATAATTTCGCAAAAGCGCAACAAATTGTTAATTTTCCTTTGCTCTGCTTCGCCTGCGTCTCATTCTGTTTTCTGTTAATTTGCATATTTCCTTCGCTCGTTCGCCTTTTTTTTACGTTCTTATAAATGAAAAATAATTGTTGAGCGTGTCTACAAAATGGTAATAAATTCTAGACAAGTAAAGCAAATTGTTGCCTTTGGGTACGTTTTCTTTTTTTCCTAATTTTTTTTCAGTTTAAAAATAAAGCAATAAAATTTTAAAGTGAGAAGATACGAGATACGATTTGTTAAGATAAATTAAGTAGTGTTATTAATTGGCTAACAAATTGTAAGCATTAATAATAATAACATCTGTATTTTTGATTAATTTTTTAAGATAAAAGAAGGAATCGAAGATTTTATTTTCATTTGAAGATAAATTTTCTACTGAAAAAATTAATTCTTGTTAATACATTTTTCATAATTATATCCTATAATTTAATTTTATAATCTTATAATAATAATATATTAAAAATAATTTTAAAAATTAAATGAAAAATTTTCCTAAAATTTTTTTAATTTTGCGGAATATTTTTTCGTAGTGTTTGTATTTATTTTTCCTTCAGTTGGTAATACTACTCAACCTTGAAATAATTTAAATAAAATATTTAAAATATCTTAAATAAATTATCTCCATTTCAAGTTTAAAGGGCGTTATTCCCATTCATAAATTACTACTTTTCCCATCATATTTCTATATATTTTCTGTTGAATTCTCACACCTATTGTTCCTTGTGTGAATACCAGAACCAAAAATCAAAATGCCTACCAATTGGGCTCGCTTAATATTCTCGGCACAAAGCCAAATGGAATCCCTACGGAACTGGACATTTACAGGTGATGTGCCCAGGTGATTCATAGGCTCTGGCCCCATTTCTGTCCCTCTCCTTTCATCTCAAAAAAGGGAAATCCATCAAATGAGCTGCCAACGCGTTGTGGAGTCAATACAAATTGTTAGCTTCCCTTTTCGCTCCTGGATCCTGGTTCCGCTGTTCCTCTGTTATTTACTTTGCTAGAAGTGTTTAAAGGGGCGTGGCAGGTGGGGGGAGGGGCTTTTATGGGGTATATCTGTGAGCATTATTCAATGTTTGCAATGAACGTGCGCAAATTACAAATTCAATGCACGTAGCCGGCGGCGGACAAAGCTTCCAAGCTTTCAGCCTCGAGCGTTACAGTCTCTTCAGTGCTGCTGTCTCCTTCTGCCCGTCTATCCCTGTCTTTGTTTACTCTTTCCAACGCCATCATCAACGCCCAAGCAACAACTGTCTTGCTGTCTCTCTTTCCCTTGCCAAAAGGATGAGGATGAGGCATACCCCAACACTGACGACACATTAAAATAATGTATTTATAAATTTAACATTAATTGCCGCTGAATGGTTGCTGAATGGGCTGATACACTGATAAAATAATTATATAAATATGAATTTAAGTTTTAAATTTTGTAGGAAAAAAAAAAAACAGTGATTTGAAGTCTCTTTAGTATCCGCCTAAAAGTATGCAATGATAAAGCGTTCCAACTCAAGCCTAAAGTTTACTTTCTTTACTTTTAAGCCATTTAAAAATTAAATTTAACTTTGGATTTTTGTTTTTAATTTTTGCGATAATTCTACACAGTTATTATTATTTTTTATAAATTAATTTTTTACTTTATGAAAACAAATTTTTATTTTAAAAAATATTTTATGAGGCTCATCCAAATTCTTTAGTTCAAAAAGTTTTCCTTTTCCTTAAAGAAAATCCCTATTAAAATAAAATCTTACTAAAATTCCCCTAAATCTTTTCTTTAAGTGCATTATAGCTGCGCCTGTTCCTTTCCATTTACCGTTACTTTCTTGGCGAATCATCTCAAGGAGTGCCTCTTACAACAAAAGCGATTTTCGTCGTCTCTTCTTTTTTGTATTAATATGTATATATATAAATATTTTTGTGTTGCCCCTGGTCGCTGGCTTGCAGTGCATTAAGTCATCATTTTATTTTAATTTTTTCCTTTATTTTTTTCGGAGTCTTTTTCCCATAAATCGTTTTCCCAGCAACTGACTGGGATGTTAATGTTTTTATATAAGATGCGATGAGGGGAAAATATGTTTTTTATGGCTTTTGGCATTTTGCATGCATTAGCGGAGTGCCAGTGCCCCGGCGAGTGTTTGAGAGCGCGCTTAGGCTAGAGTGAAAAATTTTGATTGTATTTGTTAAGCAATTGAAAAATTTTGCATCGTCGAGCAATTATGGGGAAGGAAGGTGCGGGAAAACTGTGGCAGGGAAATTGAGATGAAAAGTGATGAGGAATAATGATTAAATATGAATAAAGAAATGTGATGGAATTGGAATTTACTTTAATACTTTTAATGGTTGGTTTTCATATCAGTGAAAAAATTAAAAGTTCATTTTCGATAAGAACAAAATTTGTATTAAATTATACAGATTAAAAATAGAGTTAGAATATATATAAATCAGATTTTTATGAATATTTTTAAAGGCTCTGCGAGACCTCTAAATAAATCTTCTAAAAATCTAACAATTAACTTCACCAACTATTTATAAGCTACTTCCCAACATAAATCATAAAATCTATAAACCTTTGCATTGATTGACTTATCAACAATGCTCCATTTGTTGGCCAGGACCTTTCAGCCAGGATGTTGGGTGAAGTCAGCTAATTCGCGGCACCGTTTACCACAATGCCAGGCACTAAGCCAGTGTTAAGCCGGCACCTAACGTCGGTGAATGACTCTCCTCCTTCGCTGGCTGACTCTCCTCACTCGCTGCTGGCTCACTCCCTTCAATTACGCAAAGGGGGGGCATTAAGTAGACCCAGTTAATGTTCGGCTATAAGTGGCCATCAAGAGGGATGCTGCCACCCATTTGTGCCACTTCCTCGAACCCCACCAAATCGTCTATGACTTTCATTCGATTTGCCTAACAAGCCATAATCATGTGCTGCTGTATTTAATTACTGGCGTCTGGTCATATTGGAAATTGTCCGGGAATACGATGAGTATATATACTATAGATGGGGATGAGGGGCAGAGAGAGACACTGAAACAGGAGCCTGGATGGCAAACACAATTGAGTCATTAAGCCGCAATCTAATTAAGCCCAAAAATGTGAAATGAGCCCAAAGAATGGGCAGCACTCTCGGCTTAGAGGCGGCCCGCGTTAAGCGAATTAGTATTGGGTCTTGTTCTTTGACTTTGGAAAGACTCCAGAACGTAAGCCGAACTCGGTTCAACTCATCTGGTGAGTCCACGAATTTTTACGGCACTTTAACGTGACCGTTTTTCGGGTCTAAATTCGTTTTTTTATCTTTTCAGTGCTTTACATTTTTTTGGTTTGGTCGTCAAGATTTATTTCGTGTCTGGCCGCGACCACGTAGGTCATTAAATTGTTTAGAAATCGCGGACAGCAGCTTTGGATGACTCCGAAAGTATCCCCAGCATCCCGACCCAAATAAACGAACCCAGCCCAAGACCCAAGAAAATCTTAAATGAACCACAAAATGACTGTGAAACGGGCGGCACACGCATTTGAACGGTGGGTTTAAGGTTGGGAAAAGGGTAAAAAAAGAGGTATTTAAAAGTATTTTTAATATATTTAATTTTAAATATTTTACTATCTAAAATATATTTTAAAACAGAAGATTTAAGAGATTTACCAAAATAAAATGTATTTTTGTTCAAAATGTTAACTTGAAGGTTTATAAAAAATTGTAGAAAATAACTAAGCAGTCAATTTATTAGCAGCATATGATTTATGTTTTATTTATTTATAATTGCATTAAATTCTTGAAATTATTTCCCTAAAAAATAACAAAAATAACTCCCAACTCTGTCTTAACTCTCATAAAAAAACTTATAATATTTCATCCCCTCAACCCACTGTTCTCCCTGCTTTATCTTTAATTTTTTGTTGGTTTTCCTTAGTTTTTTTGTGTGCCTTTTTCTGGTTGGCCACGAGAAATAGATACAGTTAATGCCGCAAATGATGTCTAATGACGGTTTCGTCTTACGCGATGAAATTGCTCCCAACCGCAGGCCCTACTTAAGATGTTCTTTCTTGTGTGTTTTGTGTGTGATAGAAATTTATGTGAATCCAGGGAGAGATTAATGTTTTGAGGGTTCAAGGTCGCACACACGAGTTGGTGGCTTAATCGATAATATTATCCTGAAATTCAATCGAAACTTACCTTCAACTTTAGCCAGGGCCAGCACAGAGATGGTCTGGAGGGCTGGCACCGCCCAGGCGACCAAATGGAATAAGTGCGACTTGTTCTCAATCGCCTCGTGGCCCCATTTGAGGCCGGCGGCCAGAAACCAGGCGAATGCCAGACACGACCACCACGCGAAGGCCGCCATGCAGCAAAAGTAGAGAGCCATGAATAAAACCGTGCAGGACGTGGTCTGGCGGTGGCCCTGTTTGGGGAGAAAAACGAACGGAATTTTGGTCAGTAAAAATTTGTAGTTAATGGAAGGAAGCCTAGGGTAAGGTGAGGTATTTAATACACTAATAAATAAATTCAAATTATAGTTATAAAAATATAACAAATAATTTATAAATAAAGCTGTTTAGATAGCCATAAAAACTATTATTCCCTGTTACTTACTAACTTTATAGACTTGGTTATTTTAAGACTAACTTATTTTAATTTTAAAACAATTATTAATTTATTTAATTTCATAATAAACTTCATTTATATTTCTTTCAAAAATAAAACAACCCTCTCGGCACTCATTAAAAATATCTGATGAGTGATTTCTTGGCCACTGCAGTGGTCCCTTTTTTGCAGTTCATCTCACCTGGGTGATGGTGGACATCATCTGCAGACGTCCCAGCTTTACGGGCGGCGGAAATGGTTCGCGGCACGACACAGAGTCGCCAGCTCCCAGGCCGGCCACGTAGGCACAGCCCACGACCAGGTAACAGACGGCCAGGAAGACGATGGCCCTCTCCGGGTAGCGAAAACGCGACGAGTCGATCAGGAAGGTGAGCACCTGCAACGATTCACAAGAATGGGGAATGGGTGGTGGGTATTAAAAATAAATTTCAATTTAATTAGGTTCGCCTTAATTAACCCCAAGGTGCTTTGATGTTCCCTTAAAAATGCATTAGTGTTTATATATATGGAGAAGTAGAGAGAACCCTCTGGGTCATTAGGCTCTACACATTAGCTGATTGTGATTGTTGTGCCATTTACTCCAAAAGCCGAGCCTCATTTAATTTGCAAGGTTTTTTTTGCGTCTTCTTGGGCAGTTTGGCCTTAATGAATATGGCTGAAATGTCCTTAGCTGGAACAGCTTTTGTAAGGGGGTTTGCTTCAAGTGCTTCAAGAAGTATAAGATTTACAGAAGATGCCTCTTATAATTTCTATCACAATAATTTCAAGGAATATAATTACTAAAATTAAGTGTCTCTAGCTTAACCTTTCTCCTTTCACAGTTAGTTCTATATTTTATTAAATTTCCTAATAACAAAAGACCTTTGTATACATATGAATAAATTAACTGACAATCAATACATTATTATCTTCCAATCATTGTCAATAATTTGCTAAGTGCCCTAATTGAGACGCTGCATATATTAACTCATTTAATCAATAATTGCCAGTTTCGGCTAACCAAAAACCAATCAAGTGGGCCCTGCTCCCAGCTGAGGCCAAGGATAAGGGATTATAGAGGGAAAACCCAAGAGATACTGACAACATAATGGCTGACAATTCCTCAAAAGCTTTAAAAGCAATTACAATCCAAACACACACAGATACATAGATACAGGCATTGTCTGCCCCACAAACTAACACATTAAACCATTCTATCCTATTCACTCTCGAAACTGCTCTGTTGCCCGTCTGATTACGCGCCATTTAAATAAATTCATTATCATACCCACTAAGCCGGGGCCGAAGGAGCCGGAGCCTTTTGTCTAAACCAGAAAACCCCCAAACCAGAAAACCCGACCAGACCCAAGCAAAGTCATTTAATTTGATCATTACAAAACTATCAGCAGGGAAACAGTTAGCTGGAAGTTCACTCAGTGTGTGGGTGCTCCTCCTAGCCAAGCCACACAACACACACATGTGTGTGTTGGTGGAGTATCTGTGTTTGCGTTTCAGTTGTTCGCATTGCATTAATGCCGGGAGGTATTATTGTTGCCACGACTAGAGACCTTTGAATTATTCATAGATGCAGAACGCACTTCTCGGCCCAGAGTCGGGGCTAACATCCATCTATCTTTCACGTTTTATGTATAGTACAGAGAGAGAAAATAGGGATTACTTATGCACAATTGTATAAAATATACTATTAACAAGAATATAAATTATGAAAAAATATTATAAAAATATTCTCCATCATTAGAAGTATATGTAGTTTTATTCTACGGTTTTTTCAAGATTCGTGTTCTTGAACATTTTATTTTAAAATACTAAATTCTTTACTTTGCTTATATATTTTCTGAATTATTTTATTAAAAATATTCCTAAATACATAAAAGAAAAAATAAAAATAAAGCTGGGACATGTGAAAAGCTGTACCATGTCACGGTCGCCACTGAAGATATTTTGGTTTCCAAATATAAATCGACTTCTCTTGCTCATGATTACATTTATATATAATATTTCCTGATCCAAGGAAATAGTAAATAATTAAAAATTAATTTAAACTTTAAACCAAAATCACAAGTAACAAATTCTTGATATTTTTTCTCTGACAAAACTCTACCCTCTAATTTTTTCACTGCTTCTCCTTCTCAAATTACTAGCCAAAGTAAAAAATGTATTCATTCGGAAACGTTTTTCTTTTGGCCCGACTCTCCTTGGAATTATAGTTGTGTTAGCCAGACTTACGACTAATTTCCACCTACGCATTGTCTTCTTTTTTCTGTTCACCCTTTTCTCCTTCCAGCCTCATTTAAATGCAAAATATATTCGAGGGACGAGGAGGAGCAGGAAGTAGCGGCGGCACTGAGTCAGTTTGTAACTCCTTTTGTTGACAACGCTACGATGCAGAAGAAGCAAGCTGAGAAATTGAATTGAATTGTTTATTTATGCCAGAAACAACAACGTCCCTCCAAGACCCTACTCCTTCACTTCCTTCTCCTTCAGCAATTTGTTATGCCACGCATGATGGGGGCCAGGGCAAGGGGGATTTTCTGTAGGTGTGACTAGCTACAAATGAAACGAAATAAGCTGCAAAATGCTGAAACATTTGGCACAGACTCCGGCATCTCTTCTACCCCTGACACGCCCACAAATTATGCGTCACCGAGGGCGGAAGTTTTCCGCAACTTTTGTGTGTGTGTGGGGAAAAACATTCAGCGTTTCTTTAGGGGCCACACCCACACGAAATTTAGAGGAAATTCGCCTTAGAGAAGAGCTTCAGCTTGAGTGACACTCCATGATGGAAATATATATATAGAGAAGATATATCTGAACAGTAGGTATACCAAGGAAATCTATGTAAATTGTTAGGGATTTTTATGGCAGGAAATCTCATTGAAATACCATTTATTTTGACATTGTTCTTTTGATTTCAATTGATTTATTTGTAGATTTAAGAAAGAAAATATTTTACAACTAAAATTTAGATATATCTAAGGTTATATATAAACCCAAAAACTTTAATTAAAATAGAGAAACCAAGTTGAAAGTTAATCCTTTTTTTAATCAACACTTCACTCAAGTTTTATACGACTTTTACTTACAAAACCCCAGGTGACTTTTCCAACGCTTTTCCCCTTTAGTCTTTCGGTGAACTTCTTTGCCTAAAAACATTTCCGTCAACCAACTCGAAATAAATTATTTAACTCTTTGCCGCCGCCGCGCCTTTCATGGTCAATGAAAAAAAAGTAATTTCAATTTTTAGCGCTCATAAATTTTGTAGAGTCGACTTGGTTGGCTCATTAAAATCAGCCCAAAAAGAAGAAAAACAACAAACTAAAGTGGTTACACCCACCTCTAACTGCCCTGTCTTCGCGGGAGTGTTGAAAACTAAAAGCCACAGAAAAGCTTTGAGAGCTTTGCCAGCGGTTGGCAGTTTTTGAATTTTGCATAAATTAGATTTAACTCACAACTAACAGAAAAAAAGAAAACAGAAAAAAAACTTGCACAAAAATTGTATAAATTTGCATAAGGTTGGTGTTTTCTGCCGTTGCTGTTTTTGGAGGGTGGATCGTCTATTAGAATAACTAACTATTAACATAAACATTTTCAGTCAGGTTGGACAGAGATTGCGGCATAAATTTTGCGGCCAGGCTTTGTATTTGCTGTTTTTGACATTTTGATGCTTTATATAGCATACATTTTTTATGCATATCAATGATTAAATATTTGGTGCATATTTAAAAACTATTAATAACTTTTGTGGCAAATGGAAACTGTCAAAACAAGAAACTAGAAAAAAGTGGGTAGTGGAAAAAGGGAAAAAATATAGTTACTCGTTGCAGTCACCATGAGCTGACATATTTGCTCACATTCTCTCCAGTCTCTAATATCGGAAAAATGCGCCTCAGTGAACTTTCGGTTTCTGCCAGGCCCCCCTCTCGATTTTCCCTCCATTTCCCCGCCCTTCTGCCAGGTTTTGTAATTAAGAAAAAGTCATCAGAGTCAACGACGACACACCCGAAACATCCTATGCGATTATTTGCTCTTTCAGCAAACACACATTGTCATTTCCTCTTTTCGCTTTTCATTGGAAAACAAATGTCAAGTCAGACAAGATATGGGGGGGGAGGATATAGTCAGTCGGTTGGGGGGAGATAGGAAGAGCGCTCACTCATTGTCTCATCCATCTAATGCGTTTAATGAAAAAGGTGTTGATTGTTGACAGTTGTTGTGACACACACACACCGCATTTTCCATTCCTCCACATAAGTTTTTCCTACTGCTCTGGGGAAAATTCCCTAGACAATTTTAACTGTCGCACATTTTGCAGCTCGGAGGGAAAACTTTCTTCTTCTGTGCAAAAATATTTGTTTTAGTTCGCGAAAATTGAAATAAAATGTGTTTGTTTATAATTTCGCTTGATACTTGAAATGAAAAGCCCCCAAAGGTTTTTCCCAGGTTAGTAAAAGTTGCGCAACGTCTGTCATAGAAAATTGTTTTGGGGGGCACAAAAAGTTTCGTTTTGGGATTACTTTTGCTTCTGCTCTCAAAATAATTTCTTCTTGTGCAGGAAAATTTAAAGATTTTCCCATTTCTTATTCACTTTATCATTTATTCATTTAAAGTTTTAGCTCAAGCCACTTGTGATATTCATTTACTTAAAATGTTTGGCAATATTTTCATAACAATTTCAATGTTTGTTTGCCTGCAACACATTTTCATCATTCCAATCAATTAGCCGAGTACTTTATTTATTGAATATGGAAATTCCCTTAAATGTCACAGCTAAATCCATATGAATGTGAAGCATTTCAAGCACAAAGCCAAACGGAAAATATTTTTAAATGTTTTTATTTCCCCAGCATCAAGTGCAATTTTCTAATGGCAGCCTTTTTCATTGACATATTTCCATGTCAGGGCATATTATTTATCCCCCAAACTCACACACACATGTGGAAAGTTTATTAAAATCAACATATAAACAAACATAACCCACATTTCATAGCGAATTTATTGAGATGTATCGGGCACTATCCACGTCCTAGGAAAATGGCAAGCGGAAGAGGAAGCAAAATAAAAGCCATTCAAATATTTAATGTGTGGAGAGGAGAGCATTTTCCGTGTTTATAGAGGCTTATTGGGGTTAACTTTTTAAAGAGAAACTGCAGAAGGGAAACACTTTGAAGTTGAGATGAAATATGACAAGTTAATGTCTTGAAAATAGAAACTTACAAAGGCTGCAGTCATTAAAATAAAATCTATCCAAAAATGTATTCAATTTATTGATTTTCAAGCACTTTAAGTCAATCAACAAATGAAAGAAAAGTCTTGAAATAAAATATAAAGAAATATCTCTTATCATCATCATCCTCAACTGATGAAAAACTACTGATGAATGCATGGAAAATGCAAAAATCCCAGCGAATGAAAATGAGCATGGCTTGAAGGACTACACACACTCAGAGAACATAATAATAATCGTAAAAAGTAAGTAGAATGAGCTTGCAAATGAAAGTCCCTGGAAAAACAATTTCCCAAAATTTGCATAGAATTTGTTGTTTGTTTTGTTGCTTTGCTGTTATGAGTTGCACTGATATGCCGTCCAGGATCTGGCGCTGACAATGGGCGACAAATTATATGCAATGGCACAAAAATTTATCATCACACAGGGGCAGAGGGGGAGAAGCAAAAAAGGATCAGAGACAGAATGCAAAACATGTCGCCATGTGAGTGACAATGTTCCCCAGGGGGGGTGAAGCCCCCTTTTCCTTTGCTAAAAAAAAATCCCCGTTCTGATGAATGTAGCACAAGTTTATGGCGTGTGTGTGTGTGTGTGTGTCAGTCAGGACCTCTCCAAAATTTTGATAGATGTGCTTTTTCGGGTCTCCTATCCCTTGTCTGCCCCACTTATCTTTACTCCCCGCCTGATTGCTTGGGAATTATAAGCTTGGTTATCATATTCGCTTTTTGTTTCTCCTGTTGATTAGAGCCTGCTCTCTCAGGGTTCACAACAGCTAAATTGATTTTTTATTCAAATTTGTTCTCTTTTTTTCACTTGATGGATACAAAAAATAGACAACACATTTTCCTCGTTGGAGGAGAAAATTCCCGACTAACAAGTTGATTTCCATATTCGCTCTTTCGATGGAGGCTAAAAGAGAGTGAGACTTCACTTACAGGACCTTTTGGATGATGAATAGTTCCCAGGAAGATGAGATAATTAGATTGATTGATTTATGGTTATGGGAAATGGGTTAAAAGGAGCAGAAGTAAATTGTGTTTAGCGGGATATTTATGGAAGAGTAAAGGAAATGAAATTAGATTCAAATGGGGAAAAAAAATAACAACTACAATATTACTTTTTATAATTATTTATTGCTCCTTCCTTGCTTAAAGAACCTTTGTTTTTTTTTTTCTTTAAAAAATACCCTCAATCTCAGCCTCTTTGCTTTTATTTTCCTTTATTTACTCTCACCTTTACAGCAAATATCTGTACATAAACATAACAACCTTGTATCCTTTTCTCAACATTTTTTGTCATATTTTTTTCCCCCAAAACCTCTTTCTATCCCCCCATCTTTGTGTGAAAATCTAAACTCTTTAAGGATTTCCTATACCAAGCTTCATCTCCTCGGCAGCCACATTTTCAATTTGATTTCTTCCACACAAGACACACTGAAGGATTACAATGCAAGAACTATTTCCAATATTAGTTCAGAGCTCATCCATCCTGAAGGCATTCGAATATGGTCGAATCAAAGGAAGCCTGGGAGGACCTGGCATGCCCAGGACATTCCGAAATATCAAAGGGCAATTCTAATAATATTTGAAATTTACTTTTGTTCTGCCATTTGTCCTCCCACCGCCACATTCACACATGCCACATGCCAGGAGGAGAGCTGCTTTCCTTATCCCTACATCTCCCTATATCCTCCCTATATCCTTCACTCTGTCTGCCAAGGTATCCTGCTTGCCAAGACCGCCTTGGGGGTTTTTTTTTTGAGGGCGTCTTGGCCTTGATGCGATGGCTTCTGCATATGTTTTGCCAAGTTTATTGAAAAATATGCGCTGACAGGTAATATGTCAATGCGTGGGATTTGCTAAAGTGCCAACGTCTTCGTCCTGGCATCCTGTCCCTACACTATATATGGCTCCTCTCTTTACCCCAGAATAATAGACTTGCTGAAGGAGCAGGATTCACCCCGTGAAAGATGTTTACTTTCAGCGTCAAGGAAAATATGGCAGCACTCAGCCAGCCAAGGATATAGGAAAAGGTGGAGTGTAAGGGAGCGAGTGTGCAATATAAAAGATGCCTGGAAATCAAAGATAGCACAGTTTTCTGTGATGTTTTCTTTATATTAAATGGGGTTCTTTTATATTTAATTTAATAAAAATTTGACTAGAATCAAAATTACATTCCCAATAAATTTATTTTGATTTAATTTTTGTATTTTAATATATTTAATATTTTCAACTTACCGTAAATAGGCAGCTAGCAACACAGACAGCCGCCCAGGATCCCACCCAGTAACGCAGGACGGTCCTTTCTCTCTCCGGGAAGAACATGGCATGGCAAGGGGCACCGCAGTCATGGAGATCCTGCAGAGTAACAAGAGATACAAAAGGCAAATGATTAAATTGAAAGAGGAAGTAACAGAGCGAAGAAGCCTTTAACAACGATTAATTAATAAGGCTTAAATTTAATGTGGCCCAAATTGCATTGAGAGTTGTAATTAAAGGCGATTAAGCGAGGCGGCTTACAGAGAACGCACACAAATTAATGGGAGAAGATATGAATTATAAGCTTAAGGCAGTGTGGGAAATCGATAAATGTTAAACAAGGTTACTTTAATATATACAAGAATATTTAGTGAAGGAATTTCTTACTCTAGAAAGTTTATAGTTTATTAAGCTCAATAAAATTTAATTATAGCCAAACTGAGAGACGAAAATTCTCTACAAATGCGTTCTAAAGTCAAAGAAGACATCTTCTTATTAGCATAAAATTTGCTAACTCAATTGTCAACCTGCCCCTAGGCTGCAAACTGAAAGGACATCGACCAAGGACCCAGGATAAGTACATTGTGCAACCCCCAAAATTCTCCAATAATCCCATCGGACTGACGACAATGCAAAATCCAGAATCCGAAACTCCGCACTTGAACAATAACTGCAGTTTAATGAGATTTTCCCGGTACAAAGATGCCAAACTCTTGCCAAAGGGCAAAAAGCCCAAACTCAACCTTGAACTCCAAAAAGCAGAGGCGAAAATCAACCCCCGCAGAAACAATTGCATTACGAAATGTGGCAACGATGCAGGAGTGTATAGGGGGACCTCCTTAAGTTGGATTCTTTATAATAATAAATGTAAAATCATCATAAATCTGTTTTTTATAGAGTACGTTTTACTTTAAATTAAATAGATTTTTATAATGTTTAAATACAAATAACACAGGTACACAGCCAAAAATTTCCACGAACCATTTCAAGTTTTCCATGATATTTGGGTGCTCCTGAGTAAAAGTCCCATACAAAATTATTTCCCATCACCTACAGGTTCCGCGGTATACCTAAGAATACAAAAAACCGATGTTTGCCGACATTTTGAATTACGTGGCCTATATAATTGGACATACCTTTATTATTTTCGGTAGGACCTACTCTCAATACATCACGGCACTACTAAAAAATAGTCCCAATCGTGGACCATTGCCCATGTCTTTGGAATTCGACGCCAAAGTTGAAACTCCCAAAATTTTCAACATTTCTGTGATGAAAAAACAATTCTGAGAATTAAATCTTATATGGAACTAATTTTAAATATTCATTGAATCTATTGTTCATTGTATTCTTTAATTTCGGTTTAAAGCGTTTTCATGAGGACATTTTATTGGATTTATTAAACGAATAAAACAGCTTTTTTGGTTTTATTATCTACTCCTATTTGCTGTCAAATTTCAAATAAGTCAAGGCAACCTATAAAATAGTAGTAGATATGTTTCTTTTTATATAATAATTAATTTGTATATAGTATAATATATTTGTAGTAAGAATATTTGCATTAGTAACTATTATATTAATAATCTCTTAAAATTGTATTATAAAGAAATATATAAATATGCTGAAAATAGTGTTCAAACTCCTTTAAATTATCAATATAAATATTTACAAAGTTTAAGAACTCTTTAAAACAATTAAGTTAAAATTCGTACTTTTCTCCTTTAATTTTATCAACAAATTTTAAGAAAAATATAAATTTATTTTAGCGAATCTCTACTGTATAAAACATCCCAGCGACCAAGGCAATTCCTCAGTTTCCTATACCCAAAATGTGTGAAAAAGGGATGGACTGTGAGGAGTTCAGAGTTTCAGAGTTCTGGCGCATTGTAAACCGCAAGAGATTTGAATTTTAGATAGCACAACACGCACGCACTCAAACAAACCCTCGAAGGCGGACAAAAAAATAATAATGGAAGGGAGTGAAGGAGTTGCACAAAATATTGTTGCAGGGCAACACACACAGAGAGCCCTCAAAGCTCAAAGCCCAGCTTGGGGATAAGAGAACTACAGGATGGTCCCACTTTCCAGAAAAAAGAAGCTAAAACACTTTTAAAAATGTTTTAAAAAGTTAAAATTAAGCCACAAAAATAGCCTAACTTTCTTATTTTCCTTTAATTTTGTTAGTAAATAATTTAATTTAAATAGAAACAATATTATGAATTTCGAATATTCTGTATATTCTATAATTTCTATCGTTTACCCTTTATTTTTCCCAGTGCAAACGCATCAGAGCAGACAGAAACACAGAGATCCGGAGGCCAAAACCCCATAGCAGTCGTCAGTTTCTCTGTCAAAGACTAAACTCGCCCCGAAAGTGTTGTCTGTTTCCCTGGTCCCTGGTCCCTGGCTTTGGTCCCTGTCCCACCAACTTGTCTCTGTCTGGGCTTTATTTCAAATTCCCATTAAAAATTTAAAATCCTCCCCCCGAATACAGCATCCCCTTTGGGTTTTTGGACGCTTTTTGGCAATCATCGTTAGGTTAGCGGCGCAAATTGCGTTTTTCTGGGAGTACAGAAACGGCCAGGATATACGGGGGAATCAATGTTGTTGGCGCTAAGCAAGTGCGGACAGAAGGAGATGGCACGCCCAGGAACTGTTGACTTGGGTAATATTTACGCATAAGGAAACAGATCCACAACAATAACATAAAGTAGCACTTTTCAGGGGGAAAGCCGAAGCGCCGTGGAGTCGCCACTAAATTGCCTGCAGTTTCATTTTTTTGTTTCCAGCCACATTTATCTGAAATTATTCCACAAGCTTTTAAGCCAGCTTTAAGCCAAGTCAGCGCTGAAAATTTAAATTTTAATGAACTAATGTTGAGGGATTTCGAATTGGCCAGCAGCCGAAAATGAGGGTTATTTTTTGGGGAGGGCTTAAAGGCTCCAGAGAGATGGCAACTGGAATTAGATTAAACCATTCTGTTGGCCATTTTTGTAGAGTCTTTGGGCGGTTTTTGCAAACTTTTTGGGGAATATAATAATAATTTTATATTATATTAAATTTTAAATAAAATATGGAACTTGTTTTAATTGTTTTCAATTAAATATAAAAATTTAAATAAAATACTGATAGGGTGATGTTACTAATTTAAACACACCTTTTCGTATTTAAATTTCTTTAAATATATATTAAATATTAAACTCCCTTAAAATATTTATTCCTAAATTACTTTTCTACTTATAATTAAATTGTTTTCTGCAATCTCACAATCTCTTCATATCATTGTAACATTTATCAGGCTCATTCCACTTGGGATTTTTATATCTTGACTCGATCAGCTATCTCGCTTCCTGTGGTTATACTCCAGCCGATGATCCATCGATCTATCTTTATTACCAAAACCAAAATCAAACAGACTGCCTCTTCTATGGGTAATTGTGGGCCCCGCTCTTGCCAGCAAAGAATAAAAGGCCCCAAGACTAGTTGCAACATTGACCACAAAACACAAAAGGAGTCGGGAGACTTGCATTGTTAGCTGGCTTCTGCTGTCCCTTTTTTATATATATATGTATACTATACACTTTGTTGTTGTTGTTTTTGGTCTGACTCCCTGTCTGGGGTCCCATTGTCTTGGGATTTTTATGAGGCATGTATAAATAATTGTTAATAAGTAACATAAGTTTTCATGCCGGCCGCGTGAGCATCCGACCATCAGCACAAGCGGCTAAAAGCTGAGGCCGCAATAACGAGAGCCGGACAGGCACTAAACTGTCCTGCAACAGTCACTAGGTTTGCCTAACTCCTCCTTGGATTCCATATCTCGCCTTATGCAGAGAGAAAAAAAATTATAAAAATATATTGTATGCAATTTTCAATGATAAATATCTAGAAAATATCATACATTCTTCAATTTGGCTTTAAATATTGTTAAAAAAAAATTTAAAAATTTAAGAAACTAGCATTTAAAGATGCTATATTTAATTGTTAATTTAAATTAATGAAATTAATTCATTTTCCTTAAATATTTGAATAATATATCTTTTAAATTTTGATTATAAAACACATCCTTATTATATTTTCTGACTACAAAAATTCTATATTTAAATACAAGTAGCATTTATTTCTCAGTGTCCACCCAAAAGTGGCAACTACAAGAATGAAACAATATAGAACATTTTTTTTATATAATTTTTTTTTTAGCTGGCGGCCACAAATAAATCACAACGAAAAAGAGGCGGGACAAGGGCTTAGAAGGGTAAGGGTTTTGTTGGCCGAGAAGAACCAGAACCATAAACCAAGTTTTGCCAACATTTAAGGAGTTTTTAATTTATTATAGATAAATTTTATGCCCATCGCGAGTTATGAAAGGCCAAAGGGTAAGAGAGAAGGGAAAGGTATGAGGTAGGATATAGAATGTAGAATGCAGAATGGAGCCAGGAGGTACCAGCTGGTCCTCGCTTCATGTTTAAATTTTTTTTGGGGGCGTGTTGATGATGATGGTGGAAGCTGCAAATTATTGCAACTCCAGAAGGAACACAGGCCAAGTTATAGAGGAAAAGAACAGTGGTTTAAAGTCTTAAAAAAATAAAGGAAATAAATTTAACGTATAGTACTATTTCCTGGAACAATATTTGTCTTAAAGAAAATTACTTTACCCATTCCAAGGTGCTTCTACATGGGCTAAAAACTTTTTCAAACATAGTTTCCGATCCAGACTTCAGTTCCAGCCTCTGTCCAGCACCCTCGGGCCATCAATTCCCCTTCTCTAAGGACTTTTCAGACAACCCTCGGACAGCGTTAATGATGATTCTGGCCCATGTAGACAGGGGATACTCTGTTTGCTTGTGTGCACTTTTCTGGGGGGTGTTGCTGACGTTGTTAAAGTCAAAATAGACAGAGCAACAGACAGGACGAAAAGAGAGCAGACAACACAAACACACAGGGAGGAGACTGAGGGTGGATTCCGGCCAAGAGGATATAGGCAGGAATCCCTAAGGACCGGCTGTCAACTCTTCGTTCTCCGCTTTGTTGTTATTCTACGAACAACACACACATACAGACAGACAAAAACAACAATTTAAATTCAATAAGGAAGCGGGGTAGAGCAGCAAATTTCCTCACGGGTCAAGAGTTCAAATGGTCAGAAATACCCAGAATAATAATAAAAAAGGAGACACCAAAATTCCCCAGAACGAAAAAACTAAAGAAGAGTCACACATTTTCTTCCACACAAAAGAAGCCGCTAAAAAAATTCAGAAAAAAATTGCCTGCTCATAATTTATTAATATTATTGATATGAGGTCAGCTGAAATGCCCCAATTTCGCCACCCCTCACAAATTACACATGTCGACACTTTATTAAAAGCCAAACCGACCAGCCAGAGAGAGCGTAGAGAAAAAAGGGTTTTAAGGACTTTGATTCGATATCGGAGGATTTTCAGCTCCTCTTTGTTATTTCTTTTCAGGGTTTTGCGGTCTGCCAAAAAAATGAAACCGATCCGGAGGCTATAAAATGTCGACCCGTCCATATGTTGGCGAGAGCCAGAGCCAGAGTTGGGGGTTTAGGCCCAAAAACCCAACCAACCAACCAACAACTTTTGGCGCGATTTCCTCTTTTTTTGGGTTAACGCCCCCCCTGCTGCGTTTAACCCTTTCAGGGCCAAAAAGCGGGCACAAAAAGGGACAAACAAAAATTGCTGTTAAGGTCCTACACTTGACTACATGCAAATTATGCCCAAAGCTAAAAATGGAGAGAGAAACCGATGAGAAGGAAGGACAAGAGGTGGGCAAGAACCCCTCCTTTTTAACCCTCTGGCTGAATGACTGCGTCCTCCTTCCCCCCTTGATTACAGCCCATGTAATTTTAATGGATATTTATAATGAGCATCTGTTTTAAATTTTTTGTACCCTTCTGTTTTCCTCTTCTCTTTTTTAAAAGGTGACACAGCGCACAAGGTCCCGGTGCCCGGGGATATGTGAATTGTTCTCGGGTCATTTTTAGGAGCTAAAGTTGGAGTTGGGTTAAGGTATGTGGAGACACAACATGCAAGGTGTTAAGCTGGGCAAATTTTTCATGTCGCATGAATATAATATTTATAAAGGACTACAGGTGGCAACCGCTCTTCCTTTTCCCATTTTTACGTAATTAGCCTTTGCGCAAAAAACGGGTTTTGCATATGCATTAAGGCCATTGTGGTGAGTGACGGCTAGCCACCTTTATTTTTATACTAATTACATGAAAAATTCATCATTTGTCTGAAGTTAAAGATTGTCATTGAGGGAAAAAACAAGTGGAAAGGGTTCATTTTGATTAATTGATTAATTGGTTAAAGTTTCTTGTTTAATACTTATTTTTTGCATAAGTAAAAGTTAAGTTAGCAAATAATATATTTTTATAATAGATAACAAGCTATAATCCTTATAAAACTTCCTTCTTCTAAATAGATTTCACTCATAAAAATGATTTAATAAATGTATCTTTAACTTTCCTTAAATTAAATTCCTTTATATGTAGCCATTTCAACAAACACTTCATCTATCATCTTAAGCCTATTTCGCTGAAGGCCCAAAGACATATTTTAGCCTCCCCCTTATCGTCTCCGATAAACAATCCGTGCCAAGTTTGTGCCGCCCTCCGGGCCATACAAATCCCAGTTAATGTCAACTAAATGCTTACAACTTAAAACCAACTTAAACCCGAGTTAAAGCTCTTTCCCACACAACAACAAAAAAAGAAAAAGGAAAAACTTTTACGCATATATAGACAGATATACCGCCACCGCTCTGGCGGCCGTTTTCAGTATATAACAAATATTTATCGGCCATGCACATCACGTAGTTCTGAGTGGAGTGGAGAGTATGGAATCAGGAGAGGGGCTCTGACAACGTGACACTGACACTCATTGACCAGCTGACGGCCTCAAATACACGTTAAACATGCTAACCGATATGGTAGGGGGGTGGCAGCAGGAGTAGCCTGGGGCGTAACAGATCCTCCAGTCACATCATTCAGCATCACGGGGCATTAAGTCAAATGCAAATTGAAGCATTTGTTTGTAGAGAAACATTCGCAAACAAGCTGCAGGCAATGTTCTGAAGCTCCTTGAAGAGCTGAGTAATTTATGCTGTATTTTGGTGAGACTTCAAATGTAGTTCTGGGGGAAATTGATAAAAATATATAACTTTAAAATTCAGATTTGAACTTTTATTATCTTTGAAAGATGAAGCAGCTAAAGAGAAGTCTTCTCCTAAGGAAAATTTCAAATATTCCTTCTCAAATTTTAAATTCAAAGAAAAATATAACAAACTTAATAAAAAAGAATGCCCAAATTTGGTTGCCTACTGTAGCCCCCATCAACATGTTGCCAAAGGAATGTTGCTAGAGGTTGAGAAGGCTCAAAAAGCAATTGAATCAAGTGGGGCAAGCAGGTGCAGTCAGAGTCCCACAGAATGAGAGGTTTGGGAGGTGGAAAGAAAGAGAGTGAGGCAGCGGGAAGAACATTCCCACTTTTTACCAAAAACCAGTACCTGGTCACGTCTATCCAGCTCTTTCTCTCCTTGTCTTGCTATCTCCTTCTCCTTCTTTTTGACATTGACACGGAGACAGCGGCAAACGCAGCAAATTTTCGGTTTGACATTTTGGCAGCCGCTTCAGCCGTTTCTTTCTAATTGCATAAGGGGAGAAAAGTAGGGGGGAAAACTGCGGGGAAAACTGCGAGGAAAACTGCTGGTAAAAGTCTAGAAAAATATGGTAAGTGTGGGCTAGGATCTTTGCATGATGTCTCGACACGCTTCAGTTCGGGTTTCCCTCCGCCACAATTTTCCTCTCCTGACTGCTGCATAATTTGACATATTAATTTTTAGTTGGCTGTCATGTCTCGCAATGACGACAACTAATGAGGAGAGCACATAGAGAGAGGAAAACCCATTGACTGTTTTCCCAACTCCCCCTCTTGGTCTTGGCTTTGCTGTTAAAGCCTCCTAAACATTTTCTCCCCCCTGATGAGCTGACTTTTTGTTCTCTAACCAATTGCACTGGTCTCAGTTGGTGGCATTTTGCTCTTTGCCTTCATTCTGTTTTACACTGGGAAATATATTTAAAATTTTTAGAGTATTTAGTATACTTTTAAGTATTAAAAATATGTAAGTAAAAATGGAAAAATTTATTTAAACCTAAAAAAATCATATCATTATACTTTTTACTAAAATTTGTTTCTGGAAAACTTAATAATTATTTATTTCAGTGCACTTATTATTCTATATTTAAGCGACTTCATCGGGCATTCTGCTTTGTCTTCGCTTTTCTGGCTTTGAGCCCCTCTCGGTTGGGGCATAATTTAATAAATTTATGAAATTTAATAGAGAGGAACGTGTTTGCTGGCCACAAATTTGTGGTGGCTCTGCTCTTGAAATTTATATGCCAGCGATATCCCAGGAGCGATTGGGAGGGGAGGGAAGACCCTGTGTTAAAGTGGGCGTGACTGCTGCCTATTGAGGGGAGAGAGCGATGATGATACTTATGGCAAGACTGAGAAATATCTGAGACAATTTGTCCAGGGAAATTGTAAGGCATTTATCAAAGTCTTTTGATTATTTATTCAAACGTTTTTGGACTTTTAGATAATCTAATTTTAAGGAATTTATCAAAGAAGTTGGTAAGATAAAGAAGAACTTTATTATATTATTTACTAAATATATAATCTAATTTTTTTATTAATAAATTTATGTTTCCTGCCCCCTTGATTATAGGTTTTAGCTTCGTTATTTCTCATCGCAAAAAATTCAATTAAAACCTGGAAAATGGTGGAAAGCCTGAAAGATGCTTATTACAAGCCATCAATATGATTCTCCATAGCCACCTTAATGGTTGTAATAAACATTTCATAGCCATAACTAATTGATTATAACCATTCTATGAGCTGCACCTTGCTGGGGTTTCTTCTTCACTGATATTTTTTTTTAAGGTTTTTTTTAAGAACATCCTGTTGGGAATACCAACCACCTCCACCCTCATATACATAGATTTCCATCTGTGACAAATCCCCAGTTTAACTGCGATCATTAAGCATATATCAAAGATGACTGTAAATAGTCCTCCGTGGAGCGCTGAGCGTTGGAGCCATAAAGTGAGATGCCCAATGAGCTTTGTCAGATTCAAACTACCAAAACGGTAATTTGGTTTCATGGAGTGTCGCCTATAAGCCCATAACAGCCAACGGTCCATTTGATGTCCCGTCCCCCTGCAGCACTCACACACACACCACACCACAACACACCACACCTATCCCCTCCCCCAATATTCGGTTACACGCAATAAGAACAAAATCATGGTACATGGAGAAAAATATATTTTGAAAAAGAGTTCATAGGAATTTGTATCTATTTTATTAAACATAACTCTAATATTATTTACTTATTTTTTTGTTAATAAATTAACTAATAAATATCCAGATTTTCCCATCTTAATTTGATTTGTATTCAACAGAAAAATCCAACACGGTCGCCATGTAGAATATTTTTATGATAAATATGAAAAAATCATTACAAAATTATCTGTAAGGATATAAAACCAACATATATCAATATTACATTTTTTATAAACTTCCCAAATCAATAAAACTTATCTAAAAATATCTTATAAATTCCCCTGTTTCTTTCAGTGTACTAAGAGCCAACATAGAACCCACAAAATATTACAACAATTTGCATAAAGCCTGTTACTGTTACGATTTCGAGACGACGACGACGACGACGTCGACCACGACGGCGGCGATTCCAACAGCGATGGCGATGGCGTCTGTGGCATGCAACATCCGAGATACAGATACGCCACAGGCCGCAAGCCACGCGGCTAACGGCAAAAAGTGTGCGCTGGACGCTCCCGAAGTACATGCACGTATATCAAAGATGGAACAGAGATGCTGCGGCACAGTATTATTGGATGGGAATAGTTCGGGATCGGGACTGAAACTGGGACTGAGACTGAGACTGGGACCTGGGATGCCAGGCTGCACGTACAGTTAGATGAAGGCGTTCGCAGAGCCGGTTTCGCTTGCTCCTGGACACCATACAACCTCGCTATCATACCATTATAATTACAAGAACAACGAGTTATGGCAGGTGCCAGGAATCTATGGAAAGCCCCAGCCAAGGGTAAGAGTGAACAAAGCCCGACTCGGATTTAATGCTGCAAATTATATATCATTTTAATAATAACGCATCAAATTACATCAACGAAAGACAAAATGTCTAGGAAATGAAAGATCAAACTGGGTATAAGACCTTCTTTTTGAAAAAAAAGGGAGAAAAGAAAACGTTGGCAAATGAATAGATATGTCATTGCTGAAAGCGAGGCAAAGCGAAGAGTTTTCTCTGGCATATTATTAGCGAATGTATTAGTTCCTTAATTAGATGGAATTATTAAAGAAGCAATGAAAGCTTTGCTGCAGTTGTAGAAATGCATAAATTATGTGCCAGATACTAATTTTAGGGTAAATGTAATGGAAGTCATCTTAAGTTTTCAAGAAGCATTTAGTCATTTTGTAAAGAAAAGCTGCCTAGATTTTTGCTTATCATTCCCCCTTCTTTTATTCCAGAATCTTTCCCTCTTAGCCAATATCATTTCAACTTTATTCAATTTAAATACGTTTATCTTTCGCTCTGTGTTCTGTGATTGTTATAAAAAAAACAATCAATCAAACTCGCTTGGCTCCCTGCTGCTGCTGCCACAGTTTTTAAGGATAGATAACTTTCAGTTATCATATCACGTACAAATTGAAAATATTGTGAGCTCCCTCTGCCCCCTGCCCTGCCATCTGTCAGATACAAAAACCTTCACACTCGAAATGCGAATGCGAATGCCAGGCACTTGTGCACATCTCTCGACATCAATCCCATCGATGCTGCCCGGCTGCATAATCCCAGCTACACATATTCTTGATTCCGAAACCACTTGACGTTGGACGGGTCTAAGTCGAGTGCGCATTAACTAAAAGCCGCCACTATCGACAGAGGAGGAGCAGAAAAACATTTACTGAAAACTATTTGCAACAATTTTTCACAGTCAGCTGCCATAATTTTTCACGCAAAAACCCCCAGCCAGATGAACATGGGTACGTCCAGTGCTTTGAAACTCTTTCCTTGGTTTTTTTTTGTTCGCTTTTATTTTAACACTTTAAACGATGACGTTTAGCGGGAAGGGGGGAGATATTGCAGATGGGTTATAGAATGGGTTAGTGGTTGGGCTTTAGGATGGGTTAGTGGATTGGCGGATTGGTGGATCCAGCAGCGGTGCATTTCCATTTCTCGGTACGCTGGCCAACGCTTTGTAATCAACCATGGAGTGGAGGGGATTTGACTCGTGCACTTAACGAAAAAGGGTTTAAAAATTATAAGTTAACACAAAAAATAAATTAAGTACTTAAAAGTTGCTGCAAAGAATGAGTTTAAATATAAAAATAAATTTACTAAAAGTAAATTAAATTATTTTAAATTAAAATAATTCAAATTTATGTTGTTTAAGCTTGGAATATTCGATTTTTTAATTTCGTTTTTAGTTTTAAAATGTCAAATAACTTCACCTTTTCGCTTAAATATTTAATGCAGACTATTTCCTTAAAAAGAGTAAAGCAACTCCTTTCCTCTTTAATTTCTTTAATATTTTCAAACTAAAACCCTGTAATTTATTCCCTAAAACATATTTATATTTCCTCATTTCTCATAGGTTTTACTTCCTTTGATTAAATGCATAAATTCCTTTTGATTTACAGTCAACGCTCTTAACAGAATCACGATTTTGCTGGTAGTGTTGGCCTGTGCAGATGCCTCTCGCTTGGATTCAGATACAGATACACCACAATTTATCTCACAGTTTGCAGTCTAAACAAAACCGACTGCGGCCCGTGGGGAAGTTTTTAGCTGCTCAGCGGCAGGCTCATCGGAATCATTGGACTCATCTCTCTGTCCTGCCGGACCATTTGCCATGTCCGCATCCGCATTGTGCCAGTCCCAGACTCAGTCCCAGACCCAGTCCCTGTTCCAATCCCTTTTTCCCTGGACTCTTTCTCTGGGAGCGTAGCCATAGCGACAGCGATAAATGTTTTAGCATCGCAAAACACAAACTACGAAACTCCGGGAAATATACAAATGATTTCGTATTTATTTCAGCACAGTGCCAGCAAACGATGACAGCCGCCGCCCCGCAGAATTCTCTTTCTGTGGATCAAGAGAGGGTTCTCTGTCCCTCTGGCACTACTCTAGTGAGGTTAGTCTAATTATCCATGCGGGTTTGGTTGGGCTTTGACATGGGAACATGGCTAGCCATGGCGGAAACTGCCGGAATTGATGAGCTTAAGGACAATGCTTTGATGTACGATATGCTCTATGTGGGACTGGTATTATCCAAAAAACCACAATTGGGTAATTGAAAGGGGTTGTGGGGTTTAAAGAATGTCTTTGGGAAAGGTAAAAGTATATATATTTGAAGGGAAATTAATGAAAGATATTGAAATTATACTCAAACTAGTTTTAAATATTCTTTGTAATAATTTAAGATAATTAAATTACCCTGAAAATAATTTAATTTCCCACTGTGTCCTTTCCCTCTTTAAATTTCATTACAAAAACCCACATTTGTTTGTATTCTCTGAAATTCACTTTGGACACATTCCAATCAAAGTTTTCCCACATTCATGGCGCTTCACAACCAATTTTTCCCATTGAAAAGCCAGCTTTTCAGCCGTATTCTCTGAGTACCTTGAACAGTTTTAAGCCGATTCAATTTAGTGAATGCAATCCGAGAGTTAATGCGCAATGCTTTGATTAATTTTCGGACTCAATATAATCGCATTGGTAAATGCGACTACCATTGAAAAACTTGATAAAAAAATACAATGAATGCATCTCCCATGGCGTGAGCTCCAAACTAAGATAAAGCCGCCGCATTTTTAGCATTTATTTTCATTTATTATGAGACCATAGTGCTTTTTGCCCTTGCGATAACGCCAACAAAAAATGAGAAGAAATCAATGCAAAAAATAAAGTAAAAAACATCACATACAATCGCTCATTGATTTCGCGCATTCCTCAGTGACCCCATCCATGGCTTGCTCTCGTCCAACAATTTCTTTTGTGCCTGCTGATAAATGATTTCAATATTTATTTATATATACAAAAAAAAAAAAAGAAATGGAAGAAAAGAGCAGAAAAAACATAACAGAAACTGCGGGGCATCAAATTGCGTCAAAAGCCTGTCTGTCTCATTAATTTCCGCTCCAGCAACAACAACAACAACAACAACAGCAACAAAATCAAATAAAAGGGAAAAATACAAAATAAAAAAAAAGCGAGAGATGACCGACCAACATTCAAATGCTTTGTGCGGCTCTCTGGATATTCAATTGCTGGAAAATGCTTGGCCTCCATGGAAAACTATCTGCTAATGAAGGCCCAACCTGCTGTTCACTCTCGGACAGGAAACACTTTTCAGTGTTGCCCCTGATCCAGGAAGTGCTGCGGGGCAAAGGGATATGGGTATGGATACAGGGCTATGGGCCACGGGGATCCTGGGGAAGTGATTCAGCATTTGGCATTGAATCCATTGTGAATGCTCCTCCTCGCCGGGGCCGCATTTATCAGTCATCGCTGGCGGGGCTTAAAGGTTCTGCTTTTCAATAAGATAGAGTACTGATAGACGATGAATTAATTGGATGGAAAAAGTCCATGGGTTCTAACTGAAGGGAATGATTTAAATTGGACGGAGGAGGGTTTTAATCAAATTTGATTAATTACACTATAATTTCTTGAAATTCTAGACTTTAAAAATAAAACTGAGAGTAGAAAATTGTGAAAATAAAATATATTTTATGGCTTACTATCAAATGTTAAGAATTAAAAGAAAATATAGATGATTTTTTCATAGTAAACTTATTGTTTATATTACATAATATTTCACTTAAAAAAGTCCTACAGAAAGTAATCACTTTTTTCTCTAATAACAAATTTTAAGTACCAGTTTGAACTAATTGTTGTATTATAAAAATAAAATGTATCCTTTAGAGACTTTTACACCTGAATTCCTCCAACACAATCCATGTCCTTTAGGTTCCTTCCACCCACTCAATTTGTTTTTTTTTTTTCACTTTTGTGCCATAAACATTATTTCTCCTTCTAGTTCTCCACTTTTTCCCCAACATCTCCTCTAGTCTCCACCCACAAATTGCCTCAAATTAAAGGCAGCTTACCCTCGACGCGACCCATGACCGAAAACTTTAAGCCATTTGTCAACACAAGGGGTAGAAATGTGATGGAGAAGGGATGTGAGGGTGACGGGACGGATATCGTTTGGGGGCGTTGTATGGGGGCATGCAAAAATGCGTTGCCCAAACGCACCTATAAATGAAAGAGTGAGCAGAGAAAACATAGAGGAGGAACAAAACAAAAAAAAAGGAGCACCAGGAACAGCAGTAGCAGGAGGATAGCTGCTGCCCCAAAAATGGCACCAAAAATACCGATAACGAAAAACACTCCCTCCACCGCTGCTCCTCCTAGTAAACACTAACTCAACCCGAAATCCCATTCATTCCCCGTAGACCGACGACCACAGGAAAATTTATAGGCAATAGCTAAAAACAACATCGCTTCACTTGAGCGTGAACAGTGCCAGGCAAAAGTGCGCAACACACAGGAAAACCCAGAGAAAAACTTCAATTCGGTTCTGTTTCAGAGTCGATGAGGTTCGGGTTTCTGGATATAAAAGTCAATGGTTCGCATAACAAAATACAGCACAGCACAGAAGAAACAAAAATAAAAATAACGAGACACCGTGGATATTCCATTCCATGAAAAGCAAATTAAGCCATTCCAGGACAGGCAACACAAAAAAAGGAGCAGCCGCAGCAGGAAAATTAGAGGATAGAAATGGAAAAGTTCTCTATTTTTTTTCCCCCAAAAATAAACGAAACTAGAAACTCGCAGCACCTGCAACAATGCCCAGTCACAATAAAAGAAAAAGGTAGACTCAGACTGAGAATCAACAAAATGTTTGTTTCAAACTTGTTCAACCGAAGACAATCCCTAACAGATTCCCAAAACCTTTGCCAACTGACAATATGCAGATATATACATATATTTTTGGGAGGTGGGGAAACTTTTGACAACTCCAAGTGAATTTTTGGTTTCTGGTAATTGCTATGAAAAGTAAAAAAAAATGTAGAAATTGTGCGTCTGGTTCATTGCAGATAATAATGGCGGCCAAAACTTTTGAGCTGACACTAGGCCAAGTTAAGGGGACTTACAGGTAAGACTCTATAAAACTTTTTATTAGGATTCCAACTAACACACAGTGCCTCGAATTATTTTCGTATTTATGGTTGACCCTTTTTGCAGAGGGTGTCTTGGATCGAAACCCCTCTGGGGAAAACTTTTTCACCAATTGGCTTACGGGCCGAAAGTTTTTGACAGTTTCTGAGATGCCAAGAGCTGGGCTTGGTATTAGGTTTTTGAATAGATGGGAAAATGATTTTGTTACTCACACTCGTTGAAGGCATTCAAGGTTTTGAATTTGGGTTTTAAGACTTTGTGATTAAGTTTTGTGATGACTTACCTGAAATTAGAAAGGATAAAGAAAAGGTTAGCAAATGAAATATAGATTTTATTAGGAATTAATTAACAATAACTTTAATTCTACCAATAAAAGATAATTTCTTTTTTGAATATTTAATTTTCTTTAATTTAATTTTAAAGACTTCACAAGCTCTAAAATCTTTAAATAAATTCTTAAAAAAAACTATCAACTCCCATCGATCTTCCCTTGTAAACCTTTCAACATTTTACGATTTCGCAATCATCTTAAGCTCCCTCCTTGAACCATCAAGAATTCTGCACACCTTCTCGCAAGGATACAATCACTCAAAAAAGATTCCTGATTTTATTTTGATGGCTTTTAATCAGCTTAAAAATTAGTAGCCATAAAAAGTGCTCAGAACTCTCTGTGTTCTTCCCCTCAGCTCAGGTCCCTACATCAGTGGCAAGATTATTACGCTTAATGATGTACAACATAAAAATCCTTTTTTTTACGATATGCAAAAGCATTTTGATAATTTGCTTTAAATAATAAACAAGAAGGAGAGGACCCAGAGAGCGTCATCACAGGATGCAGGCAGCCATAAAAAGTTTTGAGCGTGCCGTAAAAAACACTTAAAGGAGTAGGTAGCAGGGAGTGGCGAGGTGAGGCAAGGCAAGCCAAGCCAGCCAAGCCCCTAATGGGTTGCTTAAGAACACGTTGCCACTTTGGTGCTAGCGCAGGGAGATGGGAAAAATCATTTTCATGTAAATTGACACGTTTCATTATGAAGATGGATCTGGAGAAGTGGCACTGGCACTCACTACCTCTCTCTCTCCTAGGATGACACCACCTTCTGACAGGGCGGAATTCTGAAGAGTGGCTACCCACGTATCATCAGGGCACACATTGTGGTCGAGCTTTGCTGGTTGCGAAACATGATATGATATGCGGTAAATAAACTACCAGCCACCGAGCTCTTCTGGCGGGTTTTTGCTTTTAAAGGCAGCAACAATTGCCAGCGGATCCTTTACGCTGTGAAAACAGGAAGCAAGCTCAGCGTGACAAGTTTCAAGTTTCCAGTTAATTGAAGGGATCAACTTGGCTTACAAAAAAAAATGTGTTGAAAGGAGACGATTTACAAGTAAGGATAGTAAGTGCTGTAAGGCTATTTATAATTAATTTACATTAGCAAAGAGCTTAAGATATTACCATTTGGTAGTTAAATAACTTGGCAAAGTTTCTCCAAAATAGTTAAAAAAACTTCAAGGTATAATCTTGTTATTACCTTATTTTCCACATGACCTCAATAGTTACTTCAAAGTCTCACCTGAAACCCATTCAACAAAAGGTGCCAAAGAATGCATTCTAATTTCGTTAGCCAGAAATTCATCACGATTTTCGTAGAGGTTTCGACATTACGATCTGTTTGATGGCCAGCCAACCCACTTCACTAGCCCCCGGATCAGCGGACTCTATCCTATCATTAGCATTTTAACCAGCTCATTCGGCCAGCCCGCCCCATAATCCAGATGACCGGCAATTCGCGGTGAGGCATTCCTGGCGAGGCTTTCACTTTGATTTCAACTACAACTTCGATTCCGATTCCGATTCCAGGGGGTGCAGCAGCAGCATATACACTTAACCAGGTCGGCTGCTATAATGCTGCTGTATCTCTGAACAAAATCACTTATTCAGGCGAAGGAAAGAGAACGTGAGTTCCTGCGCTCCTCACCTATTTACAACCGCTTTAACCTAATTTCATTAGAGGCAAGGAGGGGTTGGGTTTCCCCCCAGACACCACCACCAACTCAATTAAGCTGGCGGAGATGAAGAAAAAAAATCAAATGGACCGGCTTCAACACTCTCATTTCGAGCTGAAATTGGACGGGAGAACTGACAACTGAGAACTGAGCTGAAAACTGAGAATTAAGAGCTGAATGTGGACCTGTTGGCCACTCATCGTCACCATGCATGTCAAGTGTTTTTAGCTCTTCCCCCCTTGGCTAGCCCCTCCTCCTCTTGTACATAAAAATCCAATTTTCGTAATTAAAAAAAATAAAAGCCATGCAATCCAGCTGCCTTTGGGGGGGCCATTCTCGCCGAGGTCCAGGGCCCGAGTCTCATCTCATTAGAGCACTTCCCTTAGTGTCGGCAGCCTCTGCTGGCTTCCAGTTTCCCTCACCAGCTTTTACTCATTTAACGGTGGCATAAACACTCCAGAGAAACCAAAAAAATATACACTGAGAAAGCGGATAATATTAAACAAATATGTGATCTAACTTTTCCCTCTTAAAAGTATAATTCTGAAATAAAATTAAACGGGAATAATATTATTATTCTTTCTATAACAAAATTTTGTATGGAATTCGAGATCAATAACAAATGAATACTTAATATTTAATTATGCAAATAATTATTAAAAAATAATCAAAATATTTTCCCTCAGTTTATAACCTTTTCAACTATTTTAAAACCCTTTTAATTACATTTTCAATTTAAAAATGTAATGAAAAATAATTCTCAGTATAAAAATCAACAAATATAAAACTAGAATTTAAATTTTCAAACCGAATAAAAGATAAAAAGAATGCAAAATAAATAAACAAAAAAACGAAGAAAAGCAAAACTCAGAGAGTTCAGTCTGAATTGAACACTTATTCCAAGCCCGCTTGCTTTTATCGTGTGCATGAAGCTCTTGAAACCAGCATATCATCGTGGGCTATAGACAAAAGTCGGGGAAAGAGACAGAGACAGAGACAGAGAAAGAGACAGAGAGAAGAAGGAGCACTGGATGACTGACCATCATCATCATCACCAGAATAGCAGTTGTCCGCCAGTTGACCGGGCATCGTTAAAACGCTTAGCACGTTTTTAATTATGCCAACGGATGGTATACATACTCATATATATATAAGAGACCAAAAGGGGGGCGTGTCTTGGGGGCCTGGCGCCCTTTATTTTTCGGGGATATGCTTCAAGTGGCACACTGCGATTTCCACTTAACTTCAGTCCACTCTTTTCCCATTGTCTGGGCCATTCGTCAAATGCAAATTGCAGTTTTGTTGAAAGAAAAACTACACAGAAATTGTATGTAAATTTTTTTAGACAGGCAAGAAAGAAAAAAACTGTTTGGGATTGTGGAAAATAAGTAGAGCGATAGGGGCAAAAGGTGACCTTTTTTTTATAAATTATATACCACAGATTTGTATTTTAGCCAGTTTTCAAGAAATATAATTACAAAAATATTTTGAAAATATTTTACAAAATAGTTTTAAAAGATTTCCTGTTAAAGTTACAAATATTTTACTACCAATAAACTCACGAAGCATACAATACCAACTAGCAGTAAAAAAAGAGCTACAGAAAACGCTAAAAATCTAGGAAAAAATAATTTAGCAAACACAAAAACCGCTGCAGGATATGAAAACTAAAAATAAAATCCAGACAAACTCGTTGTTGGTCTGGCCTCAATATCTCTTTGTAAATTGTCCTGGGGCCATAGACTGTACAACAACAAAAAAAAAAAATATCTAAAGCTTTATAAAATACGAAAAAAAAAAATTTTAAATAAATTGAAAAGGAAAGAAACAAAACGCAGACAGACCTTTTTTCTGCTATGGCAATTACTGACTTGGCTTAGAATTTGCAATTTGGCGAGGAGTTCAACATGTTGCACAGTCTGTGATTTGCTGCTTACAAGTTGCCAGTTGCCAGTTGTCAGTCGCCTGTTGCCTGTTGCTTTCTTGGCTGCTGCCCCAAACTGGCCGCTGGCAATTTTCACAGATTGTCAAGAAAAGGGGCCGTAAGCCGAGGAAAAACTGCAACTAAATGCCCCTCCTGCCAGACATCAGTCAAGTGTCCGACTCCTGTGGGTGCATCTCTCGCCCGCGTTCCTGTTTGCCTTGCTCCTCGGTTGTTGCTGTTTTTTATTTGCCCCTCCTGTCTGGGCCAGGTTTAGAAAAGCTTCTCTATTGACAGAAACCATAATTTGTTTGTCTAGCGTAAAGGAGGGTGGAGTACGGTACGATACGAGTGGCAATTGCCAACTCCGCGGATGGCTTAAATATTAGATGTGGTTTTCTTTTTGTTAGTTACTGTGTAAGCTACTTTTTTTATTTTCTCTGTGCCATGTTTGGGCCAACAAAAACTGTTGACAGTTATAAATGATGGGGTTGGCTTTCCGTGGGGCCGAGTGGCTCAAGGAAGTGGCTATCGGAGGAGTGGACTTACTAGTCACTCGGTAGTCAGGCCCCCAAGTGAGCACTTAAGTGCACCTAATCTGGGTGTCAAACTGTACCAAGGAAGTATCAAGTCTAAAAGAAGGAGAATTTATTTCAGTGGAAATTCTACTTTAAAAGAAAATTAAGGTGTTTATTATGGTTGTTTAATTTGTAATTTCTTTAAAGCTTTAAAATGTTTTAAAATAAATTATTTATGAAAATGTAAAACACTTTTAAAGCTTATAAATTAAACAAATAAAGATTTCTGTGAGCTTTTAATTATACAATTAAAATTCAAAGCCAAAACTCACTGCCAGAACTTTGCGGTACCTAAATTGACAACCAATAAAATAGTAACTGAACAGCTTATACCATAACTTGAGTACATTATGGCGCAACAATAAAAATGTTACTGAAAAAGTATAATAATAAAAGTGCCTAAATGCCTAAAATTAAGTGCTAGCTGGCCGAACCTAAAAACCAATTTTCAGCCATTAAAAAGCGGCAATTTGCATTCATTTCACCTTCAAAAAGCGGCTACCCACCAATATTTTGGTACCGTGCCATTATAACGGCACATAAATGCGCTAAATAACTGCAAGAGTTGTAATTTGATAGCAACAAAGAAAAAAAGAGAAGAAAAATCGAATAGAAATCATGGCATTTAACCCATATTAGCCATGGCAAATTGATTTCGTTACTATTCCGCCCATTTCTGACACAAAACGCCAAAAGACGCGGGAAACATTTATCGTTTTTATCGTTTTTTATCGTCGAGCAAATTTCCTTTCAAGAGATAAACTCTCAGACAGGCCAATGGCCATAAATTACGCACTAAAAGTTACACTTACAGGCCAATGCCCAAGATAAATGTGGTCAGATCGATCGGGATCAAGATAGTCATCGATTGGGTCCCAAGTCTGGGGCTTTCACTCTATAAATAATATAATCAATGCAAGGCATACATATTGGCAGCAATTTAATCGCCAACTTTAATTGTAAATCTTTTCGCACAAAAAAAGTGGCACACCATAAAAATGCTATTAATGGCGCGGCATTATAATAATGCTCTGGTAATAGTTCGATGACCATAGGCGTTATGCCGGACCCACTGCCATATAAGGTCCTTGGCTGTCTTGACATGGCCGGCAATTTTCACTTGAAGCATTGACAGGTGGCCAGTCAGCCAGGCCAAGCAGCAGCAGCATGCAATGCTGGTCATGCATATATAAGCCCAAGGAGCCAGCTGAGGAACCTGGCCAAGAACAGGTGAAGAGCTGACCACAAAAAGTATATGTAATGTCCAGTGCTCAACGGAAGTTGGTAGAAAGGAAAAAAATATCTGCATTCAGCTCGATTGTTTGCTCACCTGCTAAGCAAGCAAAAGGGAAGTAAATATTCTAGCCAGAAGTCTAGAATATTGAGGAACTTGATGAAGAAAGTATATTGAATTTCTAGTTAAGCGTAGGCCTTGTATATATCCTAACCTGTGGCTAAAATGAAGTAGAAAATAATAAAAAAGAAGGGTCTATAAAATTATATTTTAGAAATAAAGTAATCTATGTACAAGGGCCCCTATATTGCAGAGAGACCTTTGAATCTATAATGCCATCATTGGGGCTAGTTTTTCTTTATATATTCTTTTTTTATCACACTTGTTTTTAAGTATCTTAAAACCAGATATGAGTTACTCCTTGCCAGCTGCTAAAACTGCAACTCCGAAGCCGTGTTCTGGTGCCAGGTGCTCTGCTTGTGTTTGCTTGGCCGGCATGCGTGCTGCTGATGATGATCTGCAGTGGTCGTCCCTCTGCCAATCTCAACCAAAGTGAGTACAGAGATTTTAATTAAATTAAACTTTACTTTGAGACACGTGTCAGACGGGAGAGGACAGGTACGACAGACCGGCACACATCGATGGGCCATACGATTTTTACGACAATTTTTTTTTGTGAGCTGCCTGGTTTTCTTATTCCTCCTCGTTTTATTCAATTAAAGCTGGTACTGTGCTTGATTTTTAATTGCAAGAAAAATGGTTTCCTTTCAGGCTTTGTGCTCTATGGCAGACGAAGAAGCCTCTTCCTCTAATTGATTGCCAGAGATTTGAATTTTGAGGCCTATATATGGCTGTGAATATTTCAATTGGTTTGTCTAGAGGTTGAGCAAAATAATTGCAAGAAATTCAAGAGGTCATTGAAAGAAAACCAATTAGAAATAGCCAGAAAATAATAAGTAGTTTAGTTTCATTTCAAAATATGTTCAAAGAAAATACATCTAGACTTTGAATATACTGAAATATTTACCAGAATTTCCTTATTTCCTTATTTCCTTAATTCCAACTTACTTAAAATTGACCTGACTTTTTTCTCACTAATTTTCCCCCTCACTAAACCTGACCCACATCCCACCAATTTGCCACGACTTTCCTTTTTTTGGCACATAAATAACCTCTTGCACATTTCATGGGGATCACCATTTGACTTATTCACCCACTCCCGAAATAACACAAGAGCGAATCTATCGTGTCTGGGTGTATTTTAGCCAAGGAAAAACATGAACTAACGTTGAGCCGTAACCCGGGCTACAAAAACTCGTAAACCTAACACAATTTGGTCACGATTTGGGCGACGCACACGCCAAAAATTCATCAACATGCAAAGCCCTCCTCTACTTTTTCTCCCTGCCAATCAACCAATTTGCCTGATAAGAAGCGTTTAGCTGAAAACATGCGCCAAATTACACCAAATTTCTCACTGTAATGTGAACACAACTCTCTCTGGATCCCTCTAGAACTAGTTTTTATGGCTCCCTGACATAAATCAAAAGAGAGACCCCCAACCTTCTCCATTCAGGGACAATCGAAGTTTTGTGACGCGTCACGCAAATCTCGATAGCAACGCACACACACGAGAGAGGCCTGGCCAAAACAATTTCCACTTGTCAAAAAAGGAAAATTTCATTTGACGTGTGCTGGGGGGATAGCTGGAAATTATCTACCAGAACGTAATTTGACTTTTGGCGTAAACATAAATCCATAGCCATCCGCCATTCGTCATTGGAATGATTTTCCCTCCATTCCTGTTGGCTTCCATTCCGATTCCGGCGATTGCCTTTTGCCTCATTGTAATTAACGCGACGACAATCAAATTCCAGCCGCCAAATGTCGCATGATTGATCCGAGCATCAGTCAGAGTCAGAGAATTTGGATGGGACCCAATGGCCTAGAGGCAAAACTGCCCACCATTTGGCCTTTTCCAGATGCTCCAAGTCTCTGCTCTCGGCCCTCGGTCTTTGGTTTTTAGTTGCCCAACATCATAACATGCAGCTTCACAATTATCTTCATCAGCCTCGTCATGGCAATCATCATCAATGCGATCCAGCTTGGGTCTTTCGTCGACATGGTCTTTTTATCAGTTGGCTTATCTTACCTCTTAAACTTGGTCAAAAGGGTAACATGGCTAAAGGGAGTTTTTTGGAGCAAGAATACATTAAGATGAAGGTCATCTTGTCTTTAAAAAATATTTGAATTATAACCAGAACATGGCTAATAATTTTAACTTCATAAATAGTAGGAGAACTCTTATAAACTACCTCTAAGTAAACTATTTTAAGAATAAATATTCATAATTAAATTTGAAACTTTTAATATTCATTAAATTATAAATATACTAAAATATATTTCAACATTCTCCATGATTTTCCCATAATTTTCCCTAGAGTATTTCCAATTCCCCCTTTTTCTTTTTCATAGACCTTTATGCATTTTTAGTACCTCCAACGCCTACGATGCCATATGGTTTTTGTCTTCCTCAGGGCCTTAACTGATTGCTCCACATATGCACGCTCCATAAGTCCAAGATGATTTACAGTTATGACAATTTTAAGTTGGTTCATTAGTGGCACACACACACACTCACGTAGTTACCAAGAGTCCGTGCCTGAATGTCTGTGTTATGATTGAAGATGATTACAAATGTCTTGTTATGGCCGCATATAGAGACCCCCTTCGCCCCGATCTCTAACCATTTGTAGTCGTCGTCAGCTGCTCATCTGGATCTCCTCCAGCCGCGGTGTGTGTGTGTGTGTGTGTGTGTGTCTGCACTTTAATTAATAGCCACTGTCAGCATTTTTGAGTAAAGCATCCGCCAGAGCCCCCTCTCATCCACAGATTTGAGTTGCATTTAAGTAGCTGCATTATGGCCATAACTATAGATCTAAATTATATCCAACTAATGGCTGGTTTGTGTGGGGGATGTGTGCGTTTTTTTTAACGTTAATTGAATGATTTTTGCTTGCTTGGTATTCCAGAATCGTTTTGCTTTTTCTTTTATACTGCAAAATGTTGCAACAGAACTTTCTCTATTTGGCCAAGACAAGCTTTTTTTTCCATTCTCGCGGGAATGTTAAGAGGAGCTCAGAGAAGCTTAGAAAAAGTGAAGAATTTCAGATTATTATCTTTAATCGCGTGTTGATCGAGGTATTTATATTGTAGAAAAATAAAATAGTGTTATTATTGTTATGTAATTTTAATTGGAAATGTTTGTTCATTTTGAAAATTTCTTAATGCTTAATGATTACATTTTTTGATATTTTTATTCAAGTTATCATTCATAAAATTAAGTACTTTATTGTCAAGGTTTTAACTTAATTAAGACATTATAATAATTAGTTTTACTAGTCAAAGATATACTCCCAAAGCTAATTTCATGAAGCTCAAAGACATTTTCAACTTGTACCAAAGGTGATCTTAATTTTTACATCAGTTTCTTTATTTTATATTTCCTGTCTCCAGCTTTAGCCCCCTTTTATTGGCACATTTCTTAAGTGTTTATTCCAGTCATTCTTTAAAGGATTACCGCAGGACATTATCTTTATGGCCTGGACCACGCCAGATTCTTCTTAATGAATCCCAATTTGATTACTCCAAAAGCCAGCTGCTTGGCAATGCTCCATAAACCTTTAACAACTTTGTTTTTCCAACTAGCATATGCCGTATACCTTATACAGATATATATATATATATATATATATATATATATATATATATATATACCTTATATGTGCACAAACTCGCTTCGACCCACACGCGGCGGCCAGGACGGGTCTGTGGCGGCTGCTCCTCTTTTCTTCACTCAGTTTGGAGCATAAAATTTATGATTTGCCTTTTATTTTTTTGTCGCCAACAAAACCCGTTTCCCTCCGGGACTTTGTGCGCCTGCGTGGCTTCTTTTTTAGCCACATTTCAGTCCAGATTTTTTAATTAAGTCTTGCTGTCGGGACTTGGCGAGGTGTTAACTGACGAAGGCAATTTGTAGGCCCCCAGGATTTCGATTTCGATTTCAATTTCAATTTAAATATATTGGCAACCCAACTTAGTATGTCAGTCAGCCATCTTTTTTGGGCTCGACCCTAATATTTCTGTTATGGGGAGCTCCATTGTCTGGACCACGGCAGACAATGGGCATTATAAATTCATCAGACAGACGACTCAGTGGCTTACATATGCGGAGCGAGTCCTGCATAATGTATCTGAGAGTATCTCAAGTATCCGTAAAATGGCGCAGCGCTTCACAGAACAATGCAGAAAAAACACAGCAAAACAGACAGCAAACAACGTTGGAGAAAAGGATTTCTCCGTCTGAGGTTGACATTTGTGTGTTTGTTGTTTGGCTTGCCTTTTGTTTTTAATTGTGTCAAATTTTTGTAAAGCCTGCAGTAGCAGCAGGGAGGGGTATGTTTCTTTCTCTATGCAAACTGGAGCAGTGCTGCGGTGCACGTAGGTGCAAATGAAAGCCACTTCATTGAAAGAATCCTGTGGCAAAAGCCCAGCCAAACCAGGAGGTTCGAAGGGGGTCTTGTGTGTATACTCCTGTCAGGGCTTTGGTGCAGCAAGAAGCGTTAGTTCTCTGATTAAAAAGGACAAACAATATGCACGAATATATAGTACGATGTGTGTTTCATGCTCCAGTTCAACCAACAAAAGAGGGAATCACTCGAAGGGAAACAGAATAGTTTTTGGCCAACAAAAATTGGTACAAGAAATGTGCAACATATACTGAAATATATACATTTTCCCCTTCATCCCATAAATGTATTTATTTTCTTAAAAATCATTTCCTAAAACCCCTTTTTCAATAAGAATACAAACTTGTATTCGTCAAACTTAATCCCTCTAGAAATCCCCCTGTATTTACTAAAATCTTTTCAATAGATTCATCAACCTCAACACTTTTGGTGTTAATTATACAGAAACATGAATATATATTTCTCAATGGCCAACCAGACAGCATTCAGTTCTAACAAAATAAAAATAAAAATAAACCAGAAAACCCGGCTCTGGGGGAGCTGTAAAAGGTGTCAACCGAATTGTGAATTGCATTTTTGGGGTGCGGTTAACCGGAGTTATTAAAGCAAAATGGTAAATGGTAAATGGTAAACGTTAAAATGGTAAATGGTAAATGGCTTGTGCTGTCCGCCAACTGGACTGTCATTTAATGTCGGCTGGCAGTAATTAAATATTTAAACCTATTTAACTGGACAGCCAAAAGTCAGAGCCAAGCAGCATTAGCATTTCGTTAACAATTCCGATGCCAAATATATATTTCAAAACCAAAACAAAACCTGTGTGTGTGGGCGGAACTTGAGTTGTGACACGAAAATGGGTGACTAGAGAGCATTTTCTGTGTGTGGGTCTCTCAATTCCCAATTGGTTAAATGAAAATATTTTCTGTTCTCTTGGTAAATATTTTATTTTTGAGCTTTAACTTTTATTCTTGTTTGTCACTTGGATTTTTCCTTGTCATTGGCTATACTACACAATGTCCTGCAGGATATTGTCTTGTTACGAACAAAACACTTGCCTTGTCCTTATCGTCCTTGGTCCAGACCGAGCCAACAAAAAGCTGATGAGAGTGAAGCGAAGGATAAATTGTTTTCCCATTCTCTGGTAATTTTTATGGATTTACACGGACACGCTAGCTTTTCTCCATCCCCCCCCCCCCTTGTTTTCCTGCTTTCCTGTATCATGTATTGTTTGTCTGTGCTTAAGTAGCCGGAAGTAGATTTTCCCCTGGCCCGACAACAAATTAATTGTGTTGAAAACGATGCTTTTGTTGCTATTTCTCCACTCGGTGTAAAAATAAATAAATAATCGTCATCAGCTTAACATATATTGGTTATAAATTGAACAGATCGAGCGTGAAATATATAAAGTGGATTATTGTTTTAATGGAAAGAAAAACAGAAATGGCAAAATCAGCAAGAGAGCTGGCTTTATATATATATATATTCGATATATATTAAGACACAATTTAAGGGATAAATTGCTGGGTGGTTGGGTGGAAAATCCAAAGAGAGATTATCTGCGGGGCTTAACAGTGAATTGTTGCCGACGATGATGATGATGTTGATAACTGGCTGAGAATGCCCACACAAAAACATAAAAGTCGTGAGTAGTTTAGGGATTACTTTTAGTGATAAATGTTCTTGTAAGTTCAGACAAAATAGGGGAGAAATACGAATGGAAATACCATTTCTTAAAGTAAAAATACAAAATCTGCTAGAAAAACTACGAATCCTTGATATCCCTTACAGTTTACACACATATCTATATACCCAATATCCTACCCAGCTTTACCATTTCCTTCCGGCAATCATTATCCCTCTGCCACAGAGGATCTCCCTCAAATTTCAACGTCAAAACCATTTTGGAGCAAACAGATTACCGGCAGGGGCCAATGCCCGATTGATGGCTACATGTGTAGACAACTGGGTAAAACCAGACAGACGTCCTCTATCCTGCCCACCGATTGAACCCACAATCCCATCCATCCAACCCCCGAAAATAAATTAATCAAAGAGCGCGAAAGGACAACAGTTTAGTTCGGTGGCAGGAAGAACGAGGGGGGGCTTACAGTTTTGGTTGTTTAGGAAATCGTAAATCCATTAAAAGCCTCATTTAGAACGCTTTTGACGCATTTAGAGGCGGGTTTGAGGATTATTTGTAGGCTCCAAATTGATTCGTTCCAAGAGAAGAGGAGAGACGGAGACCAGGACTTTTAATTGTGAACGGATTCTGTAATTGATTGTGCCCTCTTATGACTGCTGGCTTGGCTGTCAGGCTTTCCACTCAGTTTCATTTCAAATGGAAAACAGATTTTCCTGCCCCCGCGTTGCTGCCTTTACATAATGGGTTTACGAGCCAAGGAAAAGGCCAAGAAAAAGGGACTGTGGCAGAGGCAGGAAAAGGGTTGAGGGCTTGTGTTTTTCATGCCTTTTGGGGCTTTTTGGTCTACGATTATTTCAGCAAAGAACGTACCGAATTTCCAACTAACTCCTTTAGGCATTTATTCACTCCCATTCTCTCTCTGTTTCTAATTTGTCCTACCGTATTTTGTCAGCTTTTGGTTTGGGTAATTGATTTGCGAAATTACATATTTTGTATGCCAGATTTTTGTTAGCACAACGAGAGAGTGACTGGTTAATTTAGTCAAAAAAGGTTTTAGCCTGATGATTGACAAGCCAATCGAGAAATGAAAATGCATAGTTTATGCTTAGATGAATGGCATTAATATTTAATACATTTAAAGAGCTTGCAGGAAAATATTAAGAGTCGCCTTAGGGATAATGAAAATGGTTTTGAGGTGTCAAACTATTATGTTATTGTTATTTTATTTTACGCATTAGATATTTACTTGTTTGTGTTTATTTGAAAATGCTTTTAAGCATTAAATATATTTTAAACATTAATAAAATGAAAATATATTAATAATGTAAAGGCTCTTGTTTGATAATAAATTCCCATTAAAACTGCAACTACAAATATAATAAAGATTGCTTACTTATCTCTACAACCCTTTAAAAAAAACTCAAGAATTTCTAGCCCCGTTGTAGCTGTAAATAGCCTTCCATTTTCTATATTTATATGACCCGATCATTATCTATCCAATAAGCATTAATTCACGCTCTCACACGGCGCCATTATCATTAGCGGAGACAGAGGCAACAGCAGAAGCCAGCCAGCGACCTATGTATCTGGCTCATAAAGCACCGCAAACACTCGGCTACAGATACATTTGCAGATGCTTTTACAGATACATCTCGCAGACAATCGTCGTGATGTGAGCTAAATGCAATCCAGGCAAACAAGCTGCTAAATTTCGCACGCAGCTCTCAAAAGGCATTTAAGCACGGGGTCTCCGTCTCCCCGGCTAAGCCAAAGATGCTGACAACGATGATGATGGCGAATGGATATAGGCGGCAGGAGAGTATCGGGGAACAAAGGCGACTGATGGCACCATACAGCCAAAGAAAAACGAGAGCAATCAAGGACATTTAGGATGTGTCACAACCTTGAAATACCCTAAGCATTGGAAGGGAGTTACATACATTTTTGACTGTGTAAAAAGAAAAGAATGATGTGCTTTTGAATTTTAAATGTTTTCCAACAAGTTAAAGGTTGTAATTAATTGTTGTTTCTTATATTTCATATATTCCAACATTTTTCTAATCAAGAATATACATTTTCTGTTCCAGTAAACTTCCACAAATTCCCCTTCAAGTACTGGGTATATTAAGCAAAAGAAAATCGGCGAGTCAAAGAAAAAAGCAACAGAATCGCATAGCAAAAGTAGCTCAAAGATACACATGTATCTGCCAGATACCAGACAGTGAGGGAAGTGTGAATTATCCTGCCTCAAAGTATTTAATGCGCTTTACACATGGCAGCAGGGCAAACAAGTGAGAGAACGAGAGAATCTGCTAAAAATAGCAAAGGGAAAAATCATCGGAGAACAAACATTGGATCATTACTCATCCAGAGCAAACATACACAAAATAAATTGTGGAAAATCAGTCAGTTGGATGGACTTGAAAAACCAACAATAATTATAAAAAGCTGTTGATACGCCGCTGCTGAGATGGAAAACGCAGCGGAAAATTAATTAAAGAACGTGAAAATGCAACAGGCTGACCCTCCGTTTGCAGTTCAAGTTATTAAACATTCTTTGGTTCTTGTTATGTAGCTTTTTTTCTTTTTGGTATATTTTTTTAAGCAGGCATTACAAATTACACAACTCGAAAAAGAACTGGTTTACCTTTCCTCAAACGAAGCCAAAGAAGCGATCTACCTGACGTTGTTAACCATCTTTTCTGAGTTACGAGGCAGGTAGAATGCGGGTATCCCTGGCCTTCTCCTCTTTCTCTCTTTTCTCTCTCTTGTTTTGTTGTTTTTTTTTTTCATTTTTGTTTTTGGCTATGCCAAGGACCTCCTGCTGTTTTCCCTGGTGGTTGGAAATTGTTTTCTCGGCGCAACAGGATATGCATTTTTTTCCTACTCAACTCTGCTCTACAAATTGAGTTTGGAGTTCAAATGAAGACATAAAAAACAAGAAATTTTTGACCTACATGAGGCCAAACAAAAAAATTTATATAAGATAAACTTCCAGGAATATTGGAGGTTTAGCTAAAAATTTGCCAGTCATTTTGGTCTATTTTGCGGAGAGGGAAACCTCTTCAGAAAACTCTTTAATGCTTAGAATATTGACTCCATATGCCGTCGGGCATTCAAAAATCATCAATAATATTTAAGGGAATTTTAAGTAGTTATATTTCCTTAATAATTGAATATTTATCATTTCGCCTGGTAATTATTATCCTTCTTATTTAATAAATAATAATTTTTTTTAGTAAGAAATCGTACCTTTCCGCCAACTTTCAGCTCATAGCCCATGCCCAGCGGCGTTTTTAGCTGAACGGGACAAACGAATCCTATATTGCGATGAGGACTCTCTACGCCCGTCTGGTGCTTTCGCGTTGTCACCTTCCTGGTGGGCGTGGCTGCCGTAGAGGCCGACGATGTGGTGTTCTCTGCCACGCACAAATCCTCGCCACCATGAACTGGGAACTTTGAGCACTCGAGATTTTCCGGCCATTCGAAATTGTAGGTCTTCATTAGTTTCTCACAGACTCTAGCGGATTCGCATAGCGATCGGCAGGGCGGAATGGGACGCTCCAGGATGGTGCAAACGGGTACATACAAGGAGCACAAAAATAACTGCAAATCGTCGCTGCAACCGATCTTCACCAGCGGCGCAAACTGATGCACCTCCAGGCCGGCCTCCTCCTGCTTGGTATGCCCAATGAGATTTGGCATAATGGTCATATTGTAGGGTATATTCTTGCAGATCGAAATGGTAATGGGTTCGCAGCGATTGTGATGCGGTAACCCATCCAATTCGGTTCCTGAACTGGACATTAGGCCGCCGCCACTACGATAATAGGGACTGGCATCCAGGGGACTCTGGTCGTAACGTTGGACGCCCTGAATTAGGGCGGGTAAAATAAACAGGATCTGCAGCCACATTTTGGAATCTTTTGCGTAAGACTCTGTCTAAAAACGATCCTTTATTTTCCTTGATTTTTTAGGAAACAATTTTAAAACACACACATGTTGCTCATTTCGGGACACTCACTTTTATTTATTAGATTTTTATTTTTGTTATTTTTTATTATTTTATTATTATGGTATATATCTTTTGTTTAATCAACTCTACTCCCACGAAACACTTAACACCGCTTAAACATTTGCCGGCGGCAAATATTTGTGTTTGGCCTTAATTAGCAAATAATAAATATTTCGCCTTATCTTATTTTCGTTTGCTTTTGATTTTTATTTTTATTTTTTACTTCGCTTTCTTATTGACAAACGGTTATGGTTTAAATTATTTATTTATTATCTTTATATTCTTATTTCTTATTACTTTTCAAAGTTGCGAGCTGAAAACATTATTTCGTCAACTTTATATAACTTTTTTTATGTTTGTAATTTATGTACGTTTCTTCTTTGCTACTTTCAACGATTTTTATTTAAATTTGCATTTTTTTATGCTTCACTTTATCATGGGTACCAATTTTTTATATATTCTTTCACCAAATTTATAAATTGGACTCAAGTACCGTTAATTGCCAATTATATATCTCATATTCTTTACACTTCTTCAAAAACGCGCGAAAATAACCGTAAACCCGGAATCGAAACCGACATCAACGTCCACCTTCTGCACGGCACTTTACGTCAAAAGTCGAAACGGAGCCCGAGTTTGAAGCTAAATCAATCCGCGAGCACAACCGCACGGCAGGGCATACGCTGACAAACTGAGGAACTGAGGAACTGAGCCCGCCATGCGCTGACAAACTGAGAGACTGGGAGACTGGCCAACTGCAAGTAAGCGAGACCAAAACACAAGGCGCGTACACTACAAAAGAAAACGGAGGTACTTCTTCGATTTAAATATACCATCTGTTGAGGTACTTTTTATGAAACATTAAGGTTTAGAGAACCAAAAACACATTTCTTTAATAAATTTACAACAATATAGAGTTTATCACAACTGGGATTTCAATTTCATTTAAGGGGGTGGTTTCTGGTTTAACGTTTTCAGTGTACATGGCGGCTCTGTCTCTCGCTCCCACGCTGAATATGCGCTCTTTCGCTGTGACTTTCTCTCTTCAGCTATGCCCCTTGCTGGGGCTCCATGGGGGCGACCTTGAATTTGACGCCTTCAATGAAAAGAGAGCAAAGAGTGGTGGACCCAGAGAGTAAGAGATGTATTTTAAAAACAGGGTCGTTATGCCATTTGTTTTGGATGCTGTCTCCTTTGCACTCTCTTCTTAATATTTTGCTCTGCTGTTGATTAGTTTAAAAAAAGTCATTAAAGGTAGAAGAAATATCAACAATTTGTTAAATTTAATATGGGAAAATGTACAAATATTTAAGCGCTTAAGAAGGCTCATATTTAGATACAAATTATTAAATAACAAATAGACCGAATAATTTGTAAATGCAATTCAAACAAGAATTTTAAGAAAATCAATTAATAAAACATTAAAAAAATACTTTTTTATTAACTAATGTTTAGGATGTTTTCAAAATAAATTAAATTAATTCAGAAAATATTTCCATTTCGTTCTATAAAGTCTCTGAAACAATTTTGAATACCAAGCAAGGTTATTAAATTATAAAGATATAAAAATTCCTATGGATACAAAGTGATTAAAGTAAGATTACATATACCATATATGTAGTTCATGATACTATTTTCTGTGGCTCTTTAATTCTGTTGTCTTATCTTTGCCCTTGTCTCTTATCAGTTCATCGATGACCGTTACTTTTGTGTTTTATTTTCTTGATCTCCTAATGTCTGTTTCCGCTAGTGCCGTTATAGGACATTAGCCCTCTGACAATTACTATTCCCCCCTTTTTTTCGCTCCAGTTCTATGGGGCATATTTGCACGCGTTAATTTCCTTGATTTGCTGCGACAATTTTTTATCACCATCCATTTCTCTGCGCACTTGCATTTATCATTTATCTTTATCTAGTATCTCTATCGTTTTTGTTGTTTGTTTGCCTCGGTTGCTTGGCTTTTTGTGCCGACAGTTAATTAAGTCATTAACTTGCGTTTAATCTGCGCTTTAGCATGAGTTAAGAGAACTTATGCCGGGAATTTCTCTAATGACCCCGAACGAAGGAGGTGGCGGCGGCGGTTGGGAGGGGGGCTGAGAGCATCTGCCGCCAGTCAATAAACTTGTTATATTGACAATAATGATGACATTAGAGGAGGCTCCAGTCTTTTGTCTTTGTCACCTGTGGAACCCTTCCCCCGATCGGGGACTCGCTCTCTCCCGCTCTTAGTTTAACATGTTTTCCTTTGGCAACATAAAATTGGAGCTCCACAGCGCTCTCCACCGTTCTCTGGGCTCACACGCGCTCTGTGATAAACAAGTGTTACCGGTTTAGCCGGCAATGTTCAATTCTATGGCTTTTTCTCCGCTCTCTTTTTATGCTCGCCCCACCTCCACCTCCATCGGGTTCTCTCTTATTGCCTATTCCTTGCTTCTACACTTCGTCGGCTTGTTTAATAAAAAGCGCCAAAGTTGGGGCCGCATAAAAAGACTCTTGCCTCTCTGTCGGTCTTCCTCCTCTTCGGCTGACAATGCGTACACTTCAAGAAATTGAAATTAATTGGAAAATATTTATGAAAATTATGATTTAGACTGGGTTTTTTACTTTTAATAGATAAATCCTTGTTTTATTTACTATCTGCCAGGGATAACTTAGTCTCTGCGAATTTGAGATATGGTCAAAAAGTATGCTACAAAATTGTTGCAATATACATCTTACATAATAAGTGAAATTTATTTGTGTAAATGCTTTTCAGTACTCTAATTTTCTCAAAGTGTACGCTTGTCTTGGCTTCTTGCTCATTGTTGATGTGTTGCTCGGTTTCCGTTTGGCTCTCATTGTTGTTGTTTCTGCAGTTGCCGCTCATTTTATGTTTACAAGTGAACGAACTTTGACGTTATACCGTCTCTCTCTCACATTACCTCTCCCAGCTTATCCTGCTCTTTTGTCACTCTCCCACTCGCTTGTTAGAAAGTGTTTTTGCTGTTGTTGCTGCTCTCTCGTGCCTGTTTTTGGAATATGTAATTTAATGTAATTAAAATGGAATAAAGACGAGGAATAATACCCAAATGCAGATGAACTTCAGGAAGATAAGCGAAAGTAAAATTGAATTTGCTGCCGCTGTACTTCCTCTTTTTCACCTGTGTATGATTTTTTTCAGAGTAATTGTTTTTAATGACAGTTAATAGGGGTTTCAGACATATTCTCTAAGCGAAGCTAATTAAGAAAATTATTATATTAGAAATATAATTTGGTGCTGTTTATTAATAAAAAAATTTTAATTTGATTTTTAGCATAATAAACTATGTTTGTGTTTAATAATTTCATAGTTTTATAAACTTGTTTTTAAATTCTATTATACATTTAATAACATATTTTAAATTATTCAAATAATACTAAATATCATTTTAATATTTGTATTATTTTTCTAAGTGAATGTTTTTTATAATATTTTATTGTGGTTAATTTTGGGGTTTGCATAGGGTTCTCCCCTCTGATTTCTTTCCCCAATTAGACTGATTAGAGTGGCTCTTGTTTCCCCTTTTCTTGCGTAACTGCTCAAGCCTGTGATTATAGAGACTTCCCATCAAAAAAAAAAAAAAAGGCATCCCAACTCATTTGTAGCCAAACAAAATTCGAGGGATAAACAAATCAATCCGCACAAGTTCAGTCATGTCTCGAATGGCAAGCCAAAAAGTAAACAACCCCCCTGGACCCACATGTGGGCTAATGCAAAAGGGACTTGGCCCTAAGCCATAAAAAGGGTTTTCAGTTACTTACATAGAAAAATACAAGTATTTACTTTTTGTATGACCTAAGCCCCAACCATCCAACCCCCATCCCTCTACCGACTTGAGTGGGCGTCTCAAGTCACATTAGTGGAAAAACCCCACTCTTAACCCCAGAAAGGTCACGTGGCAGGCGAAAACTTTCGCCACACACAGAAACCAAAGTGAAATGTCAACTTTAAACAGAATATTCTTTCCAAAAATGAGGGATGCCAAGCCTTTGGGTACACAAATTTTATAGCTTAGGTACTTAGGTTCTTGGTCAAGAGTACCTAAAATGTTGTTAAGCTAAGTTTTCTATAAAGAGCTAAAACTATCAACTGTAACCAATAAAAATATCTTATAAATATAAAGATATAAGGGAAGGAAGTTACAAGATATTATAAATTAAATACAGGAAATAAAAAAGATGCTCCCAAAATCCGTTGGACTTTGAAAGCCTTCAATAAGCTGCTTCCAGATTTTGCATAGAATTTGGTACTTTAAAAATTTGATTAAATTGTCAGACTCTTTTAAACATATTTTAAAATCACAATCTTAATTTTTAACCTTCTACTTTCTATCGTCTAACCATATCCTTTGTACCCAAACTAGGAGAAAGTGTACCCTTCACAACACTGACCCCTTGGGTGCCGCTCCAGGCCGTTTTTTGGACTTCACTTCCTTCTAATTAGATGTAAAAGCCCTGGGCATAAGCCCCTCAAGTGTATCTTCTCTTGATTAAAAGTTTACAGTATTTGGTTTGGCTTCTGCGATTCGGATTTTTACAGATCATTTGCTACCATTTTGGGCAATCACAAATGCCTTTAGCGTTGTACACAAAAATTGCCCAGTTTTTCCCGTAAATTTTGCTGGCCCTCCCCCAATCCCAGACTCTTCTCATAAATAAAACATTTATTTACTTAAAAACAGCCAACGGCCAAAAGCTCAATTACGTTTTTTGAAAAATTGCCAGCGAGAAGCTGGAAAAAAAAGGATGAGGAAGCTGTGGACGGGGATGGGCTTTGGACTGGACATTGGTCAAGCATCGTTTGCTGCAATCAATCAAAGGGAAAAGCGGAATCTCATTAAGTTGGCCGAATGCCCCTGTTGCATGACATGGCGGGATTTTATGGGGGGATATAGAAAGAAGTATTAAAGGGAGGGGCAAAGTTCTGTATTTTGAAATATGAAATATTAATATTACAAATTAACAAGGTTCTCTGGTTTCTAGTTTAAATCTTTAGAATATAAAGAATTTCTTTAATTTTCGTTTAAATAAATTTATTTTAACTCATTTCTTTCCATAACATTCAGCAATATCTGGCCAACAAAACCGCTTTAAGTGCTCCTCCCAAACTATCAATAAACACTTCCTGCCACATTTGATTTGCTTCGGATAACTTATAGCGCGCAATTCTTGCGCCCAATACCGCTCCACCAACCTCATCGCGCTCCACCATCTTTATGACCTCTCCGACCGCGCGCATAATTAATTGCACACCCGCCCATCCAGCCGCCCACTGCTCTCGCCCCTCGAGGCTGGAGGTCAGGAATACCGGAGTTCGTTGCGGTTCTATTTGGTTAAGGCTGCCCCTTGACTGCCTTCGTGGTTTGGGGTCGTCAGGCGTTTTGGCTTTTGGGCAGCGGAAATTTGCAATTCGCTGGGCGCAGGCAATGCAATATTTCCCCTCTCCCAAGAGGGGTGGCAGAGCGGTAGCCTGGGTAGAATCTGGCTAACCAGCATACGCTGCGTATGCGTGATAAATGTGCAGTGCCGTAGGCGTGGCAATTTATGCACTTGAAAGTATTTTAAACATAAAAATTTACAAAAAAGAAATTAAATATCAAAAATATGTTGTTTTTAGTTTGATTTCGTATTGTTTTAAGCTTTTATTTGCTAAGAAATATTTAAAGTTTAAGCTTTTTATTTTGTTTTATAAATTCTTCAAGTGCATGTAGTAAGAGCTGCGGAAATGTGTGTGTTCCCACCTACGCGTGCTCCTCCTCCAAACGGACAACTTGCAAAACGGACAGACGCGGCGTGGAAATCTGCGGAAAATGGGGGGTTTTGGCCCTGGCCTAGGGCGTTATTTATGCGATTTGGCTTACGACTTTCCCCGGCAAGAGAGGTAGAGAGAGAGAGCTGGTATAGTTGCTGCAAAGATTTGATCAACTTTTGCAGTGGAAAGTCAAAGATTTTTCGCCTGTTGTGCTCGTCGGCCCATTTTCAACTTTGAACTGCATTTGATTTACATGCCAGGCGCGAGGGCATATCCTCCTAGGATGATTCCTGGGCGGGTGGGGGTTAGTCTGGTGTGAGTGTTGAAGGAGTCTGTCCTATGACAGGCGAAATGGAGTGGCGTTGCCAACGGAGTTTTTGGGGAAGCTGTTCTGGAAGTTGTCGACAAGCTGGTTAATTGGGCGTTACAGAGTTTTCGGTTGGTTTGGTGTTGAGAACTCGGTCTGGTTGCATTTCATTTGGCCTAGGTTCACACACACACACACTGTAGACCCCTTGCCATGTTCTGTCTTTAATTGAATACATTGTTGTGGGAGTTATGAGTCGTTGGAAGAGTTTTGTTAAGGTTTTTGGTAAGGAAAGGCTTAAACTTTTAGGATTTAATTGAAGAAAAAGAGTCAAAGTTCATGGAGAACTTTAACTAGGGTATTTTTGAGCTTAAGATAAAACAAACAAAACTTGAAATGGATGGTAATATTTTTTATAATTTTGTTTAGATATAAAATACAGCTTAATATTAATTCTAATAATTATTCTTGATATTTTCTGTTCTTCAAAACTGTATTAAATAGTTTTTAAGGCAATAAAAAACCCATGTGATCCCTTAATCCTCAAGGACTTGTCACTAAAATAGCCTAAAGCATTCCTCTTGCCAATTCAAATAAAAAAAAAATCCAACTAAGCCCAAGCCCTCCCCAGAGTCAGGTAAATATTGCCCCCAATTTGGATGCTGTGTGAAGCAAATTTGATTAGCATTCCCTTGACCAATTAACACACAACTGACCCTAGTTGATCCTTCAGACTAAACCCGAATCTAGACCCGAAACCTGAGCTTAGCTGAGCTGAGGCACTTCAATTAGATTAAACTCATTTGCCCTTAGTTCCCCCTCCAGTTTCCCCCTCTTTTCTTTTTTTATGGCCCTCTGTTGAGAATTTGCCACACGACTAATTTATGGCCGACACAGAGATTTTGTTGTTGTGATGCATTTGCCACCTCGAAAAAGGGCCAGACCACAGCTGATGCTAGCCAAAAAAATAGGAAGCAAGAAAATAAAAATAAAAATGGAAAAAAGTAACATTGTAAAGCGGAAGCCAGGCCGACGCAACCCTTCCTCCAGATAAATGTAAGTCCCCAACGGAAGGCTCTGGCAACTTGCAACAAATTAAATATGGCGGCGGCGGCAGCGGCGGCAACATATCGTCTGGAAAAATGGCAGACCAAAACACAAACTAGCAACAAAAAAAAGAACAGGAAAAAACCAAACTGAACCCGAGCCAGCAACTTTCGGCAAAGGGTCAAAACGTGCGCTGACTGTGAAATTAACGCCACCTGATGGCCGAAACGTGTGGAAAGAGTCAAAGCCAAAAAAAGGGTCGGACCTTGTCCAAGGGTTGCATTGCTCATACGCCACGTGGCACATCCACCCAACAAAACATCAAACGGCGACTCGAGGAATGCGGCGAGGAAGGAGTCTTCTCTTCTCTAAACGGAAGCACTCAGCCACCTAAAGAGTGTAAACAGAAGAGGTCAAAGTTAACGTCTAGGATACAAATGAATGCTCTTTTTTTGGGGTATAAAGGAGAGGATGAGAATAGTAAGTTAGTTAGTAACCTTTTTAAGGAAATTAAAGTTATAAAACAAAATAAAATGTATACCAATGAAGCGGAATTGTGTTTAAATTATTTTACTAAAACAAAAAGCCAATCTTTTTACATTTATCACAATAAAAATATGGTATAAAGTCCCTTTTAATTATAAACCAATCCTTTTCTTAAGCATATTCACCACAGATATTTAAATTCTACCCTTAAAACACCTCATTTTTAAAGATATAAAATTCCTTTACTAAATTCCTTATCCCTCCGATTTCCGGTTTGACAGGACAGGTTTTGTGGCTATTCCCCAAGGACTTGGGCCCAGTCCCAGCTCAGGTTAGGGCATAATCATAACAAGCTCAAATATTCCCGGGGTCGCCCCCGTGCAACATGAGACGCGTTTTGGGTTCGCTTTTCGAATTTCCCGTCTGGCTCTGGCGTCTGGCAACTTTTGCCAGCCGGGGCAGTTGCGGGTTAAGGGGTGTCATAATCAAAACAAAAAAAAAAAAACAGAAAAAAGATTGAGGTGAGTTAAGAAGGCAGTGGAAAAACCGCCGCCGACACACGCACACACAGAGGCATAAACACACTTCCGCATCCGCTGCAGAGTTTCCGTGTCTGCGTGTGTGTGTGGTGAAAATATCTAAACATAATCGAGGGCGGAAAATAAGGGTGGCGGCGTTATAAAGGCGGTATGTTCCGGCGTTTCCTGTCTACACTGGAAATAAATATTAAAGGGGTTTTCTTTAAATGATTTTTGATTTATATAAAATAAGAAATATAAGCCTAAAAGCTATTTATAAAAGTAATTTCCAAGAACTTCCCATAGAAAAGTAACGTAAGCTTTCCTTTTTGTAATTTCTCTGCCTAAAAATTCTGTTAACAATTATTTAATTCACATTTAAAGCCGCCTTGCGTCAGCTTTCAACTTAAAGGACTGGCATAGCTCTTGGATTATCTAGGAATGTGTTGCGTAATTAAAAGCGCAACAGGGAAATTATGGTAGCAGCGGGTGGAGAGGGTGATATTTATGGGGGATAGGTAGCCATAACATTTGGAGCAGAAAATTAAATAAATTTGCATGTCAAATGCGCATTAAGAGCAACGCGAGCGCGGGCAAAGGAATTTTCACCCTCACCAATTTTCATACCTTTTTTCCCCAACTCTCTGTGTGTGTGCGTTGTCCTTCTCCCTGATTGTGACAAAAGGCAAAAAAGGATTTGCCACAGGACGAGACATGCAATCCAAAAATAAAGAAGAAAAAAAAATGCCAGGGAAATGCGAGAAAGAAAAGCGAAAACAAAGGAATATGCAAACGAGGAATATCCCCAAAAGTACCTCCTACTCCTCCTCTCTGGATAAAAAACAACCAACAAATGTCAACACAGAGACTGAGCTGCCAACACAAAAAAAAATGTACAATTTTTTGCTGTTGTTGTGTGCGCAAATTAAATTAAAATGTTGAGGCCAGCGGGTTGAAGGGACGAATGGGAGTGCAATTTTGTTGCTAATGATTTTGGCTTGTTTGGGGATTTTCAGTTTTCGCCAACAGCAAACAGTCAACGGCAAAACAGAAACCAAACCGAAAATAAAGCCAAAAAAAATAAATCCGAAATTCTAAAGAAATGTTAAGCCGGCTGGGAGGCAAAATGTATTCCCCAGTCAGGCCCACTCCGCCACAAAAACCACATTCAAAGTAAACAATGCAATTTTCCCTCAACCAAATTAGTTGTTTGCTTCGAGAGGGGGAAAATCGGGGGGGAAAAGCGTAAGGAAATTGCCACAAAACTACTGGGAAATTTGTCCGAAAGTGAGCATTAATTGGCCACGAAAAAGTTGGCAGGATATAGACGGAGACAAGGAAAAAATAGATAATAGTATTTGGCATTAAAAAATAAAGAAAACGAGGAAAAGATGAGCTCGAAGCTGATTTTTAAGTTGAGGAAATTTTATTTAATATTTTACATATGAAATAATAATAATAAATAGTAATAATTTGGCAGAAAGTCAAGTAGTGAAGACAGGATAATAGTAATTGCCATTAAAAAATAAAGAAAAAGAGAAACAAATAAGTTCAAAGCTGATTTTAAAATTAAGAAAATTCGAATTAAATATTTTAAATATAATAAAGCAATAGTTCTAACCCCAAATTAATATGTAAACCTAAATAAATATTTTTAATCCCTCCCCAAATGCATTTCAACATCACCCAAAATCATTTATAATCCCAAATTGATGGCCATTTCACAATTGATAATTTCCACTTCCAAATAAGTAGGTGATCTGCAACTATTAATCAAGCATAAATCAGTCATTAAAAATGAATTACATTTAATTGCCCATCAATATTCCGCCTATTGGCCTCCAAATTGACTTGTCGAAATAAAAACAATCACCGAAACGAGGCAGCGCATATGAATAAACAATATTTAATATATATAAAACAAAACGAGGCAAAAAAAAAACTCAGCCCCCCCCACTTGACAAATAAAATAAGGGAGTACATATGTTAATACGCTGGCCCATCAATCAAACGAATCCAATTTCAACTCAAAGAGATGTGAAACGAGTCAGCAAATATCCTCTTGTGAGCGAAAAAAAAATATATGCAAAGCATTTTTATGCGGAAAATATTTTTATATTTTGCAAACATTATAAATCAATAAACAGAAAAATAAAAACACCATGAATGTCTGTCTGCCAATGCACCCTTCATGAAACGGAAAAAAAGAGAATGCTGGATATTCCTGTAAAAAATCAGAGGGCATAAAAGGAGTAGCTGAAAAGTGAATCAAAGCTTGAGTTTAAACAAATATTTATGAGGCAGAAAATTGAGTTTTTCCCTTTGGTAAAAAAGTAACTACTTGACACTTGCCCTCCATCTCTCACAATAAAAATCCCATTCCATATTGAGCCATTGACATGGCCCTGTGTCTGTTGCCATGTTGCATTGATAGACTCCCAGCGTTGTCATGTTCTGGTGGCCCAATTTAATGTGCCATCAATTTTTGTCCCTCCTTCGCCTGTCTGCTATGTCTGATATGCCTATCACATCAAGGACCCCAGGCAGGCTGTAAAAAAAAAAGAGGAGACAGACCAACGAGATGACTGCTCCTTACAATGCTCCAAGGAGCCCTCTCTCTCTGTCTCCTTTGAGTCACCTAAAATGCCATCAGCAAAATTGAAAAAATTCCCTCACATATATGTATTTATATGTATATCTTATATGTATATATAATATATATAAACAGGCTGAGCATACGACAACTCCGATTGCGACTGCGATTGCCGTCTATAACTAGCATTGACATCTCGTTTTCTTCCCCCTCGAAGCCTCTGTCCAAGGATGGGAGTAGGCCAGGCGTAGGAGGTGGCCTATATCGAGGCCAAATAGGCCGTTTCAGGATCTGTGTGTGTTCCCCATTTAGCCAGGTTAGATGCGAAGTTAAGCAATGCTTCCGTTAAGGATTTGAATGCCTTGGAACACAATTGCTGATGAGCATAATAAAAAGTAGAGTAAGGCCTTAGATAAAGCCTAGTTTGTTGGGAATAATAGGAAAGTTTGGATTAATAGGAAAGTGTAGCCTTTATTAAAGTAATAATATTGATTTTAATATTTTAGTCTTTAATTTTAAATATATTTTTACTTTGACTTTAAAGCAGTCTAAAACCCTCAGCAAAACCTTTTCTTTAGTTAACTTACTTATGAGCCTGGCCCAAACGTATTACCTTCCCTCATCCCTTTCAGAAAATTCCCCCTTCAACTTACATTTTCTCAACTCCTAAGTCTGCTAGCTAAAAACTACTATCTAAAGGCCAAAAACAAATTCCAGCTAAATCTACATACATATACATATATACCTTACTCCCTTGGTAATCTACTTTAAGTGTAAGAGACAACCCCCGACATTTTCCCAAACCCCCAAAAGTGACAAATTCCTTTTTGCACCGTGCGTGTCAATGGCCTTTGGCTAAATAAAAGACATTGCCTCAAGTTGAGCATTTGACGCTTTTTAGGCCTGACTACTTTGTCACTGGAAGCAACCCCTAGACCCACACTAAATGCGCATAAAAAACCAAGACTTTTCTTTTTCTCAGCCTGCAACTCAACCAATTTGCGATAAAAATAAAACATATTGCTCAATAGACAACAAACCAGGGGGAAAAAGGCCAAAAAGTGAGTGGCGAGGAGCTAAGGGAATGGCTGGAAGGAAATGGCTGAGCGACAAGGGATTTCCCACTGTGCCACACGTCGTATACGCGATGCGGGCGAAAGAGGCGAGCGGGCGGTAAAAACTTTCCCCGTTGCAGTTGTCACGTTTCGCATTTGCTACCTAAACATTTTTACTCAACTCGATTTGTATTTTCCCCGTTTCCCGGCTGCTATATTTTCTTGGGTAGTATTTTGTCAAAGGAATTGCCAGGGCTTATGATTTGTGCAAGATGTTTTTTTGTAAATTTGAACCTAGACTAGGTTTGACTCGTCATTTTTATAGGGAAAAGGTTAAAATGTGTATATATTATTGAGATATTTTATTTGCCTTGATTTATAATCATTTAATAATCACCTTCTACTAAAAAAATGCTTATAAAATAATTTAAAAACTAATAATACAAGATAACTTCAGTTTTTTCTAAACTTCTTTTAAAATTCCTACCTTTTCCAGGGCATCCCTGTCGTCCCATAACCATACACCATAAATTGTCCTATGTATCCCCTGTTTTTATATCCATGTAAGCAAAAGTTTTGGCTTGTTGCAAAATTTTCCACCCGCTGGAATGGATGGCCAGGAAAGTTTTTCGTCCAGGGGATGCATTGCATCTGCTGCAGGAAAAGAGGAAAAAGGGGGTTGGGTGCATTAAAATTTATACAAAACACGAATGCAGCTGGAACTGCAGCTTGCAACTGCAACTTGGGTATTACATATCATTTATCGATTGATTTGAGTGAGAGGGAGAGCCATGGCCAAAGTTGGCCCACAAAGTTTTTTGTCTGCGTCGTCAGGTGAGTTTTCCAGATTAAATCACTCGAATGCATTTGCATTTCCTTGTCGATTGCAACTTTGTTGTTGCTTCTCGGAATCTATTTTCGCATTAGACTGGCAATTGATTCACAAATCGGATAATTCAATAAGCCCTAAAGTTCTTAGCAGGAAACGTTGCGAAATATACGTCTGCAGACTTTTAGTTACTATTATCCAACGATTTACATAACACACAGGGGTTTTTCTCTCTAAGTTTGCAATTCATTTTCCCCTCTTTTATTGGCTTTCCACAGGCTTTTGGAAAAGCTCTAGCTGGCCGTGAATAATTCATCTAGGCTGAGTTATAGGCACAGCTTGAGACTGATGATAAAATATTAGTCGGGTATCGCCAGGTAGCTTCTGCCATAATCACTCACAGGCATTAAACATGATAAATGACATATAACCAGGTAGGGTACTCCTCCTTTTGCCGGTTTTTCTACCCCTTTTCTGGGTGTCCTTGGGCGTCATAAATTTTCTTTGATAGCTGACATATGATACACATATAAAATGTAAGTGTTTTGGGGACTATCTAAGCTGTTATTTATTTTTTTTTATTATTTTCTTTATGTACTTTGGCTTTTTGATTAAAAATAAATAGGAAATTTATCGGCATTCAGAGTAAATACGAAGTGATATAGTTAAAAAATCATCATAGCGCTTAAAAAATAAAAACAAAAATGTTTTCAGGTATCAAATTATAATATAAATAAATTTCAAATAATTATTTATACATTTTTCTCTACAAAAATCCTTCATTATTTCAAATCTGAAGTAATCCAAATTTACTTTAAGATAAATTTATAACTGCTTACCCTTTCGAAACCCTTAATAAATCCCTAAAATTTGATTTGATTTCCATAATTTCCCCACCAGCTGTTGTTTTATTTAACCAAAAAAAAACCTAATCAACGGCAACTTTACCCATAAAAATCCCTCAAATATAACCCCAAATGCTGGGACCCGAAAAGCAGCCACTATAGTAACCCTTTTTCCTTGGGCTTTTCTAGGTTTTCCCTTATTTTTTTGTACACCAATTTATGGCCAAAAGCTGCCAAAAAGCTAGAAGAAAGAAGCAACGATGTCCGAGGAACAACGGCAGCCATATGTTCCAGATTGACCACAGCATCATAAATTTTTTGGGATTTAACATGCGAAGCGGAGGCAAAAAGCTGACCACCATATAAATTCTTATATATATAAATTATATAGAAGAAAAAAACGGAAACTCCAGATTGAGGGCAGCTTCAAAGCAACTTCGACTGCTACTTCAACTTTGGCGTGCATAAAACATGAATTAAGGTAATGAAAATTTATTGACTGCCCGCTCTCAGCGTGCTCATAAAACTTACAAGGTCATTAAGAATGCATGGGGCTGGGTGAGCCTACCCCTCTGGGCCAACCCACCGAAATATCTTTTTAATCTCCGCAATAAAAATATGAAAATATTTATATATTTTCCCATTGCATTTTTCACACCAATTTTTTTGTGCCCAGCTTAAAAAAAACAAATTTCGTTGGATTTTCTTGTATATTTTTTGGTTGTTTTCTTTTTCTTTTTTTTTTTTTGGTGCGAACAATTTTTCATGCTCGCCGCTATGGAAAATCGTTTTCCAATCACGTAAACACAGCTGGAATTTTATTGCTGCGTGTTTTATTAAAAAAAAAACGAAGGGAAAATGAAAAAACAGCTGAAGAAGAAGAAGTTCCGAGGAAGACCTCGAAATCGCTGAACGCATTTTCGCAGCAGCGGGCTGTAATAATAAAAGTTTTTCGCGGAGGAGGGCTTTCCACAGGACACCACCGAAATCAGGCACTGGGCGAGTGCAAGCTACAGATGCAGTCAGATATTTATTATGTTTGTGTGTGTTTGTGTGTGCATATATCCCTGCGGGTCTCCATGGGGCGTTATGGGGCAGAGAATATAAATCAACCCGAAAGCGCGCACACTTATTTGCCGCTCTGCGGCACTATGAAGTCCCAGATTGCACTTTCTCTTCCTTTTTTTTACTTCCTTTTTTATACCCTTGCAGGGTATTATAATTTCAGTCAGAAGTTTGCAACGCAGTGAAGGAGACGTTTCCGACCCTATAAAGTATATATATTCTTGATCAGCATCAACAGCCGAGTCGATCTAGCCATGTCCGTCTGTCCGTCTGTCCGTCTGTCCGTCTGTCCGTTTCTACGCAAACTAGTCCCTCAGTTTTAAAGCTATCTGAATGAAACTTTACATATAGTCTTCTATATACTCTCACTGCTATATATGTCGGAACGGGCCGGATCGGACGACTATATCATATAGCTGCCATACAAATGTTCGATAAATTTTTAGAAAAAAAATTATAACTTGGCTGTTTTTCAACATTTTTGCACAATTTTTTAGATTTGGCCATTATATATTATTTCTGAATTTTGGTAAAAATTTTATGAAAATCGGACTACTATATCTTATAGCTGCCATAGGAACGATAGGGAAAGTAAAAGAAACAAGAAAGAAAGCTAACTTCGGCACGCCGAAGTTTGTATACCCTTGCAGATTGGTTTTCATATTTATGTCATAAATTATAATGCCGAAAACAGACACTAAACTGAGTTACATACCATTTTACCTATACTTATTATGTTTGCAGTTTGACAGTTACAGTTAAACATTCCCAGCTTTACATTTTCTCTACATCTGCGGATCGCTTCTATGGCTGCTATATGATATAGTTGTCCGATTTTCATAATATTGTTACCAAAATTCTGAAATAATACGAAAAGCTCATGTACCAAAGTAGATGAAAATACGTTGAAAAACAACGAAGTTATAATTTTTTCTATTACTTTCCCTATCGTTCCTATGGCAGCTATAAGATATAGTCGTCCGATTGTCATAAAATTTTTACCAAAATTTTGAAATAATACCAGAAGCTCATGTGTCAAAGTAGATTAAAATACGTTGAAAAACAACGAAGTTATAATTTTTTTGATTAATTTCCCGATCGTTCCTATGGCAGCTATAAGATATAGTGGTCCGATTTTCATAAAATTTTTACCAAAATTCTGGAATAATATAAAAAGGCTATATCTCAAAAATGATGGAATAATATTGAAAAACAGCCAAGTTAAAATTATTTTTCTAAAAATTTATCGAACATTTGTATGGCAGCTATATGATATAGTCGTCCGATCCGGCCCGTTCCGACATATATAGCAGTGAGAGTATATAGAAGACTATATGCAAAGTTTCATTCAGATAGCTTTAAAACTGAGGGACTAGTTTGCGTAGAAACGGACAGACGGACGGACAGACGGACAGACGGACAGACGGACGGACAGACGGACAGACGGACATGGCTAGATCGACTCGGCTGTTGATGCTGATCAAGAATATATATACTTTATAGGGTCGGAAACGTCTCCTTCACTGCGTTGCAAACTTCTGACTGAAATTATAATACCCTGCAAGGGTATAAAAATTATACCTTCGTTGTTTTTCAACGTATTTTCATCTAATTTGAAACATGAGCTTCTGGAATTATTCTAAAATTTTGGTATAAATTTAATGAAAATCGGACTACTATATCTTATAGCTGCCATAGGAACGATAGGGAAAACGATAGAAAAAATTATAACTTCGTTGTTTTTCAACGTATTTTCATCTACTTTGAGACATGAGCATTTAGTATTATTTCAGAATTTTGGTAACGATATTATGAAAATCGGAGAACTATATCATATAGCTGCCATAGAAGTGATCCGTAGATGTAGAGAAAATGTAAAACTGGGAATGTACACAGAAAAACTGGTAGAACGAAAAAATCAAGAATATTTTTCTTGATTTTTTCGATGTGGTGGATTAAAATTTTTAAGTACGATTCGGGGTTAGACAGTCGAGTTAATCCCGTTTCGGGATTAAATGACAAATTAAGCGTAAAAATCCTTGAATCAATCCCGTTTCGGGATTAAAATTACCAATTAAGCCTACAAATTCTTGAATCAATCGCGTTTCGGGATTAAAATGGCAAAATGAGCGTAAGAATTCTTGAATTAATCTCATTTTGGGATTATAGAGGCATAATAAGCCCAAACATTCTTGAATTAAACCTAAATATTCTTAAAAATTTGGTGAGAGCAGCAAATCTATTTTTAGCTCAGAGAGAGAGATAAAATTTTTGCTCTTTCCTTGAAACTGTATGTATTCGCGTTCCCGACATTAGCTTTTGATTTGACTCAGTGGCCCAGTTGGTAAGCGGACGGTCTGTGATTTCTGAGACATGGGTTCGAATCCCGACCGGGAACTAGGAAAAGTAAGTTTAAGTGGCTTTTAATAAGATGTATACATTAATATAATTAATTTAATAACCATTTGTAGCTTTATAATTACAGATTTAAATAAAAACTTCTTTCACTTCTCACTAAGAACTTTAGAGGGATTAAATCAAGGATTTTTGGGATTAAAATAATTAAGAATTTCGGGGACTAAATCGAGAAAAAAAATTTTTTTTTTTTTAATTAAATTTAAATTTAAATTTTTAAATTAAAATTTAAGAATGTTTGAGATTAAATTAAGAAAAATTGGGATTGAAATTTTTAAGGTTAGCGGGATTGAATCAAGAATTTTCGAGATTGAAAAAATTAAGTATGTTCGTTCTTATATTAAGAAAATCCGACCTTAGCTCGAAATCATGCCCACTTGGGATTGATTTTGGCGACTTTATCCCGGATTTTTTTTTCTGTGTAAACTGTAACTGTCAAACTGTAAACATAATAAGTATAGGTAAAATGTTATGAAACTCCGTTTAGTGTCTGTTTTCGGCATTATAATTTATAATATAAATATGAAAACCAATCTGCAAGGGTATACAAACTTCGGCGTGCCGAAGTTAGCTTCCTTTCTTGTTTTTTTGTATTTTTTAAACCGAGTTTTCTTGCTTAGGGTTTTAAGGATCAGTTTGTTGTGGCCATTGAGGGAGCATGTAGATCATAGTATTACCAGGGAAAGGTAATTGCTAATATTATGACAAAAAATTCTTTTAAAAATTTTCTTAAAAAAAAATAAATATGAAAATAAATATAAAATACAAAAATGAATTATAAAAATATTTAAAATATAAATTAAAAGCTTAAAAACATCTTTTAGACCAAAGTTAAGTAAATCAATTACAAAACAGAGACTTAAACCTTCACTGAGTACGTTTCTTTCTTGTTTATTAAATTTCATTACCTTTTTCTTATTATTTATTACTTTAGAATTATACACCTTCTTCTTCTTTTCTTTCTTAACTTTTAAACTTATTTTTCTTTCTTTGTTTTAAGTTCTTAAAATGTTACTGATTTCAGCAGATGCTTTTGCTACTTTCGCTGTTGCACTTCGCCTTGAATCCCAGCCATTGTGGCAAAATATTTTCCCATTTTTTCCCCTATTTTCCTTTTTCTTCTTACATTTATTTATTATATGTATATCTTTTTGCTTTTTCTTTTGTTTCGAATCCTTGGTCAACGGGTCGCATGATGAATGCAGTGGGCATTAGGGAGGAAAGCATGCAGTGTCCGTTGGCAGTGACCAGGGAATTTATTTGTTTTGTACTTATGGTGTCATAAAATTGTTTTAAGGCCAACTTAAATAAAAATGCAGAAGTGAGAGGACAGCAGCAAGTGTTCCACAAAAAATGCAGCAGCGAAAAAAAAGGGATAACAGCGAGCCAAGGAGCGTGGCAAGAATCAAATGGTCATTGGGGAGAAGAAATAAAAAAGCGGAAGGAGTGCCAGGAAAATGCATGGCATGTCATTTTCTGCTTATTTTCTAAATTGAAAATACTTTGCGTTGTAATTTTTCAAAAGAAAATGTGCTTAGAAAGGAAAAGGAAAATGGAAAAGAAGTTAAGTGGTGGAAAAAATCCAATAAAAAAGACAGGAAGGGTTACATTTTAATAATAATTATAAACTTAAAGAGGAGTTACTACAGATTTTGTATTTGTTTAATATTTTTATGGTTTTCTAATATTAAATTCATTGGCTCTAAGAACTTATTTATATTTCCCCTTTTATTAACCATTCTAATTAGCCAACTACTTTCCCGAATAGCTTCCTGAACAGTACTTTATCCATTATAAGTACAATTAACCCTGACTTGGATTTGCTTCTTACCTCCTCTGAGTGCCTCATCCTGCGGCAAGGGACTCCATGGCCTGAAACCACTTTAGATGAGGATCCTCTTTACCTTTTTATCATAACTTCTTTATTTTTTAGAGAAAAAACCTAGGGACAAGCGGGCGGTATATTTCTTTTCGCAATTTTGCCCTTGGGCTGCATTAGATATTTCGCTAAGCTGCATAATGAAATGTTTGCAAGTGCTTAGCAATGCAAATTCGCGCTGGCCCTCCAGGTGTGACCATGGTTACGGAAAAAATGCGGAAAAAACGTAGGAAAAAAATATATAGATGGAAACTTTCCTCCGGGGCCCCTGGACAAATTATCTAATTAAAGCAGAATGAAATTTTCTAGCCACTGTCGGCAGCTGTGGGGCTTATGCCAAGGCTTAAAGCATTCTCCATGCAAATAATCCACAAAGGAAAAGTTACAAAAATTCTGCAAAAAAAAAATGATGGTATGTATATATAAAATATATATAAAATATGCAAAGGACCAAGTTTTGTGTGTTGCAGCTATCTGAAAATGCCACTAAGCAGCTTTAAGTGTCTGTCAATGTCATATTTTTTGTGCAAAGCTTACAGCAATTTTTTGGTTTTTCATACTTGTACTGCCTGATAAGCCTAAAACAAATGCAAAGACCCAAAAAGAAGAGGAGTCTACAAAAATAACAAGGAATCTGTGCAGGAATGTCGAACTGGGGAAGGGTGAATATTGAATACTCTTATGAGTCTAACCTAGGGTGCTCTAGAAATCACTGAGGTAATGAAAACTCTTTGAAATGTATCTAGAAATTATGGAATACAAATTTGTTGGTACTTCATTATGTGTTATTTTCTTAGATTTATTATTATAAATGAACTTTTTATTATTTTATTATTTGAATATTGAATACTATATGAGTCTAACTTGTGTGCTTCAGAAATAACTGGGGGTTTTAAAACCTTTGAAAATATGCCTAAAAGTATGCTATACAATTTTTTTCCCACAATGTACAATTTTAAGGAATAACTAGACACATTTTTAAAGGGGTTTAAAACCTTTCAGATAAATATTTTGCAAAGGTTTTAGTCAGTTTTCTAAAAAAATATATATAATATTATATAATAAATCTTTCTATTCACATCTCTGAGCTATATTTAAATTAAAATAATATCACATCATCAACATATATATCACATAATCCCAACCAAAACTTCGCCGCAACAAGATATCCCAAAAAAAGGGCTCAAATGATAAAATTTTAGTGCTGACACGAGGATACAGAGGAAGTTCAAGCCGAAGGAGACTTCCTGCCTTCTTGCGGTGCTGGGTGTCGCTGCTGCCTCTTTTGTCCAAGTCACTTCATAATTAAGTAATCCCCCCGACTATGCAGTTCACCTTAAGCTGCCAACTGGGAGAAAGACCTGGGGACAGACACCGAGGAGACCGAAGACGGAAGACAGGAGCCTGTAGACTGGAAGCTGGCTGACTCTGGGACTGGTTTCGCACACCATAACGGAGCTTTGAGACAGCCTGGCAGCATGAATGAGCTGACTAACCGAAAAACGAATAAGAAAATAAGCAAAAAAAATTAAATTTAAGGCAAACTTTTCACTGAAAGGAGGCAGCCAGAGCGAAAAAAAGGAAAAACAAGAAACTCTAGCGATTGCAACGGTAGCCGAAGTCCGCACTGCAGGCATCCCAATCACAATCAGCCAGAATGCAGAGAAACGCAGAGTTGGCCAATTTGCACTGAGAGAAATACGAAGAGAAATTTTGAATTATTTTTGAGAAAAAAAAAGGGAAAACAAGATTTTGAGGAATTTATTAAAAAATATTATAAATAGGTTAAAAAAATCTCGAAAACAAAGAAAAGAAAGTATTTGGGATTTTAAAACACCCTAAAATGTGCCTAAAAGTATGCAATATAATTGTTTTTGATGCCACATTCAATGCACATTTTTCTTTTTGACGATTTAAAATTTTTTAGAATAAATTTTTAAGAGTTTATAAAACCTTTTTAATTTTATAATAATTGACTGGCTTTGATTTTTGATTTTGAAATTGTGTATTTCATAGTAGAAGCTTAGATATTAAAAAAATAAATCCATAAGCATCATATATTGATTATTTTAAATTAATAGCATTTAATTTCGAAATGCTTAACTATATTAATTTTATTTAAATCAGTACAGCATCATTTATATCTCCCAGAATTGCAAACAAAATATTACTCATATTTTAAAATTATTTATAAATTGCAGTGTTTTTTTGGTGCTTGTGAGGGGATCCAACTGAGCATATCTTATTACCCCTGCAGAGCTCTGGCAAGGGGTCCAGATTACCAAGTAGCCAAGGCAACTTTAACTGCCTCTCGCTTTGACTTTGACACATGTTATGAAATTTGAATAGATCACCGCGAACATTACGACTCGAGTAGAGTTAAGGAGGTGTGAGAAGAGCAAGGCAGGATGATGCAGCAGAAACCTGTACACATTTACAACTTGATTTGTTTTTTGTTAAAATATATATCCGCATGAGTTCTGTCCGAGAGAGAGAAAGAACATATGTACAATGAGTTAACATGAATTGAGTGCCAGTTAAATAAAGCTGTTAGCTGGCATAAGAAATTATGGAAATGGAAAAGGATAGGGTGATTATAATGGTTTTTATAAGAAAATTCATTAAAATAAATTTAAAATAATATTTACAAGGTTCCTTTATTTGTAAACAATAAATACAATTTTAAACGTAAAAAAACTCAAATAAATTTATTTATCCTTCTCTCTTCTTCTTCAAATTAACTCTTAAAAAAAATCTGAAAAAGTATATAATTTAATCTAGAGCAGTCTTTTCAGCATAATGTGTTTTGTGTCAGCTTTTTTAAAGTGGCTCACGCCTAGTACCTTGAGTGTCATTAAATTTCCATCAAATGCGGCACCGCCCATCGCTTTAGATCTCAGTTTCCTTTATAGAAAATCTCCCCTTTCGGCCAAGTACATTCAACTCCAGCTCTCTCTGGTCCAAGTCCAAGTCCATCGGTGCACCCATCGGGCATCATCTAATCAGCTGGAACTACGGCTGCACTTAACCCATTAGCCGCAACTGCCATGGCAAATAGGTGCAACCAGAGTAGAAAACAGAAACCAACAAAAAAAAAAAGGGGGAAAGGAAGGTTAAGACCGTAAGCCAATAATTTTCATAACTGCCGCTTAATTGAGACATTAGCCGTAATTGGTCCTAAGTGAGTGCAATGCCAGCGACAAAAGCAGTCAAGTGTTAAGCTATAAAACAAAACAGAAACTAAATCGGAGAAAAAGAGGACATTGCCTTGAAGATAGTTGTAGGAAAAGCAATAGTGAGTAGTTAATACACTAAAAGAAATAAGAATGCACTACAAAAAACTACAACAAAAATAAAGAGAAAGCTGAGAAAAAGTGTGTAAAAAGTCTTCTGGAGATATTAGGTGTTTTAATATTTATATTTTTCTTTTTATAATTTTCTAAATTTATTTTATATAATTTTCTATACGATTTTTCCTGTTAATATTTCCCCTATTCAGAGGTATTTGAACCCCAACACATGGCTGTGCTTCTGCTTACCTGGGCATAAAATTGTCAGAGGGGTGAAAATCACAACCAAGTGGCCAGCGAGTGTGGCAGGCGAAATGTGTCAATAAATTATTTCCAACTCTCCCTCACTCAGGTGTTAAATTGTCTCTCAGCTGGCAAGGGGTTAAGGGAGGTCGATATCCTCCACCCCCTCGCATATATCTCCCAGTCCAGCGATGATTTGTCAGCACACGTGTTGCACATGTCAACTGCGTAAATAAGCGGGAAATTGGTTAGGAGGAAAGTCAAAGTGGTCCAGGACAGAAGAAAATCGTGACCCACGGCTGGTCGACGAACCATAAAAGTTCCCTTAGATTTTCCCCCAAAATCCCACCCCCACACACACACAGCCAATCAGTTTTCTCTTTGGCACACTTGGCGTATGAGTGATTTATTGCGTTTGACTCTTGCCCCCTCGAATCGTATTCCAAATAATAAAGTTCAAATTAGTTGCGGTCTACGAATTGGAAATTGCCAAATTGGAATTGCAATAGTTTTATGGCAACAGAAAAAATACCACAAAAAATAGAGAGGAAACAATAAAATTGATGAATCGCATAATAAAAGGCAGGAATTGTGGAAAATTCTGTGGCCGCAGTTGGGGTTTTGGGTATTGGCAAAGTTTTTCCCTGATTTTTATCGATAAAAGAAGAAAGTAGGCTAGGTAAACAAGTTATTTGGAGAGTAGAATAGATATATTATTGAAATCGGATGGTTGAAATACTCAAAAGTTACTCAAATCTTACAAAATTGTTATCAGAAATTAACATCTTTAGTGTTATTTTTAAGGCTTAGTTATTCTCTGAGTTTACCTAGCCTATCTGATGTCAACATCCTGCCCATCGTAAGAAGCATTCATCAACGCATGTCCATAAAATTTGAGCACCCAACTAACTGGATGACTCCTCCTTAGCCTCTTCCTCCTGGTCACGATGGAAGAAAGAGCCTGCAATTGGCCATAGTTGCCCCAGAGCTGTCATTTAACCGCAGGCTGCTGGGAAGTGGAACCCAGCCCACACCCAATCCCACAAGGAGAAGAACCTCCTCTAACAGAGCCTCCTCTTCCTCATAGTCTTATGTGTTGAGTGATAAAGAACATGCTAATAGCTTTTAATCAATTTGCAATTTTTCTTCCACTTTTCTATATACATATATAAAAAATTCTGTGATATGTATAATGTAATATGAAATTGATATTGATTTCTAGCATACGGGCTTTTTTTTTTGCAACATATTTTAATGATAGTTTAATTTGAGGCAATTAAAACGGTCTACAGCAGTCCACAAGGCGGCTCTGGCTCTGCTGGCGATTACGTAATCAGTGAGAGAAGACAACAGCTAGCTAGGCACCACCAAGAGAAGGCACTTCTTGACAGGCCTTGCATAATAATCAGGTCTCAACAGTGTTGACATCTAGTACAAGCAACAAAGTGGATAAAATGTGGCAATTTTAGGCTAAAAGAAAGAAATTTTTGCCACTAAAAAAGAAATTAGTATAGAAATAGGTATTTCCAATTGTTAAACCCTAAACTTTTCATATTGAAAATTATTTATTTAATTCAAGATTTTTCTATATCTTTTTGTTCTTGATTTTTAATACCATAAAAATTTTAAAATATTTAATTTTATAACATTTTTCAGCTACAAAATATTCTAGCTGAGAGCTCATCTTCTTTTCCCTGCCATTCCCCAGTGATTTCCGCCTGTTTGGCTTTGCGCTTTTGGCTTCCTGACTTTGGCATCGATCGCGAGCCCACCTGGCTCTGGGATGGCCCCCGAGATGACTCCCTCCCAACTCCTGACTCCATCTCCGGCTTAGACCGCGACTACTACCAGCCAGTTGCTATCTTGGCAGCCATCCATGGCATTCGAAAGCGTCGAGCGGCGACAGCAACTTGATATGCAGACAAGGAAGACAAAGTGGCAGGATCGTCAATTAATTCGCTAGATGCTGAGTGATTTTCAACTGATAAAAAAAACCTACAGAAGATAAGGAACCTTTGAAGGTTAAAAGATAAAATACAAAGGATTTGAGCTATCTTTAAGCTTTAATTTAATTTTAAAAAATTAAATCAAACCGTAATAGTAATCCAAAGTCTTCTCTTGTGGTTACTCTTTCTACCGACTTCCACGCTTGATTGATCCATTTATAATTGACACATAATTACAGTACCATTAGCATCGAAGCCCTAAGCAATTGCTACACTTTCAGCCAGATTTCAATCTACATGATTCTTCTGCGGCGGCTCGTTTGGCGAGTTGCATAATTACCAATTGCCGTGTAGCGCGGGGTGTGTTCACCCAAATTGTCGTGTTAATTGATTTTAAATGACCAACTTAAGTAGCCTTCCTTTGAGATGATTGGCCACAAGGAGTTGATGAATGGTTGTTATTAAGGCCACAAGATGGTAACTACTTATTAAAATGGAGATGCGTAAAGAGATATGGAGATTCTACTTCCTTGAGATTCTACTTCTTTGATAATATAAATATTCTTTAATTAAATTAAAATGTTGCAGTCTTTTTTAAATAAATTATTCCTAGAGACAACTCAAAAGTTCTAGAAATATAAATTTACCAACTCTAGTCATATGAGTCACATATTTTTATTAATTTATATACCATCTTGAATGCCCCGTAATTATCCCTTTATTGATCTACAATTTATGGCTGACATTTCTCACTTAATCCCGACTTTAAAACGCAAGTGTCGCCGCTCGTTAAGCGTCCAAGGAATATTTTTGTGGACCGCGACTTACACTCGCTCATAAATTAGCAACAATTTCACTTCGCTATTGGAATTGACGGCCAGTTCCCTTCGTTCGTTCTCATTCTGGGTCCAAAATGGCAGTGGCAGCAGCAGCAGCCAACTGGGTCCATAAATCAAAAGCAGCGCATGCTGGCGTTTAATACACTTGACGTCAGATTTCCGCGACAATTTGCGCATGAATTAAACATAAAAGCAAGTGAGGTATACACAAGTGGAATCCCTGCCTACCTACATGGCTCCAGTAGCATTGGGCCAGGTAAGGTGGGTTTTATGTGTGGCCAGGAGTATGAAGGCATTTTTCTGCACTCAAGGAAGAGTCCTAAGTTGTTTAAATTTAACTAAGAATTACATTTTAGGGAATAGAATGGAGTATATTTTAGAGAATAATATTTAGAAAATTTATTTAATATTTTATTTAATTTTTATTTGAATATTTTAATAATTATTAGAAAGGCAAAAATTTTTATTCACCAAAAATACTATAGAATTCATTATAAAAAAGATTAAAATATTCTATTTTTAACTGTCTATGAATAATAATATTATAAATATTATTACAAGGCTATTAATGTAATATATACACTGGAAATAATATTTATAATAATATTACAAAGTTTTCTGCTACAAGATTTACACTGTAAATGTTCCCCAAGTTATTATTTATTATTAGTTCCAGCCATTCCATTGTGCATTGTAAAAAAAAAATAGTTCCACCTACTTTTTCATAGAAATATAGACCAAATAACTTTGCAAATACATAAATAAATAGATTTAAAAACCTATAAACAATCATTAAAAGAGAGTTTAAATTTACTTAATTATATTTTATCCATATAACTATTTTTTATACATTTTATTTTTCTCAGTGTATGTGTATTTCCCCCTGCTAGCGGGGCAAATAAAATCAAAGTAGGTAACACGCACAAATAAAACACTTGACACATTAAAGCAGCAGCAACAACGGGCCCCCACACATGGACGGCGGCCCAAGAGGGAGCCTTGCGAGAGGGGATGGCTGGTAGCATGGGGGTGGTGTTGATTCAAGGGGGCGTGGCCATGACGCCATGAGCAATGCGGCAACAAATTTCCATTTTGTCGCTGATGCGATGACGACGCCATGCAAATAAGTGAGAGACACAGACTCCATAGACACCGACACAGCGCGGGGACGCGCAAAATGAGCAGGATATGAGGCTGCATATATATATGGGAACTGGAAGCTGGCAGTTATATATATAGCACGCAACACACCCACTCACGCATTATGCATGCCCTGTGAATGGGTGTGCGTTAGAGTGTCATACATACAAATTTAACGAGTCGCATTTATGATACCACAGACAAGTATAATAATTTCAATTAACGACACCCACGGGTGAGTTTGTGCCGGTGCCAGGATCACATCTGAGGGATATATAGAGCAAGCTGAAAGGATAACGAAGTGGGGTACTTAATATGAAGCTTGAAAGTGGCTCTTGAATCAGTTACAGCGAAATTGCCTAGTTCAATATTTAAATTAAAAGTAAGTTAGGGGGATTGACATGAATTAAATTAGCTAATAAATAGCGGGGAAGTTTATATTGTTATGTTATGCCTTAAATACAAATAGCTACCAGAATTCTAGGAGTTTTCCAGAATTCCCAAATCAATTCATCCTCAAACATTTTAAAAGATAAAGTAAAGGTAGTCTTCAATTATCTGTTGAAAGGAGAGCATGTATCTGCATTATGATGCCTCTAATTAACTGAACGTACACATACCCATATATCAACATACATATGTACATACTTGCTTATCCTGACCACACTTTTTGGCCAGGCTTTAACAGCCTTCGCCTTCGTCATTTCATCGTCATAAAAGTTTTTAATGAGCCATTTTGTTGCCACATATACTGCTTGGATGTAACTCAAATGTGAGACGAATTTGTTATGACAAGCTCGGTTGACACATTTTAATTAAATTTAATTAATGCATTCAGGAGCATCCAGCCATCGTGGCATAAGCCAAAACCTAATGCTACCACAGGGAGGATGAGCTTTAAACAGGGGGAAAACGAGGAAAATTCTTTGGTTTACCAAGTGTGACATTTGTCACGGGGAGTGTTTTTGTAATTGAATTCTCGCCAAAAAATTGGAAAATAGGAGAAGAATATTAGATAATACATAAAAAACAGAAAGGGAAGCTATTGTTGATGCTGATCAAGAATATATATGAATTATAGGTTCGGAAATGACTCCTTCACTGCGTTGCAATTAAAATACCCCAGAAGGGTATAAACATAACTTTATAAAACCCAAAAAAAAAATCAATCAGTTTGGAATTATTTATGCAAATTGATAAAGTCAACGGACAGGTATAGGGGGATAAGGATGAAAGACGATTGATGGACCGTCCGCACATAACAATTACAAGTTTCCTGCTGGAGTCATGTGGACACAGCGACAGTGGCAAAGGCAACTTGTCAGCTCGAATGACGTTTTAATAAGTCACATAATTCATGGAACGAGGATGGGGTAGGGTCTGAAGTCAAGGCATATGTTCCGCGTGTCCCAAAATGTCCGATTTCTTGTTTAGAATGGAGAAGGTAAAGCCAATCAGCCACAGTGGGGTCCATTGGGCTACAAAATAGTGTAGTAGGGTTATAAGGATATATCGATGAATATGAAGTAAGGTTGCGATATATCAATAAAAGTATAAACGATAGTGAAGTTATCGTGTGATGCTCACACTCTAAGATCTATACCGAAAAAAGAAAGACCACGTGACAATAAGCAAAGAAATAAAAAGTAAACTTACTACAATATTTTACATTTTTAAATTACCAGTGAATTATTTAATGATTTTGTTTGTGTTTTTATTAATTTCAGGATATATTGAACAATGGGTCGTTACTCCCGCGAGCCTGACAACGTGGCCAAGTCCTGCAAGGCACGCGCACCCAATCTACGTGTGCATTTCAAGAATACCTATGAGACCGCCCAGGCCATCAAGCGTATGCCTCTGCGCCGTGCCCAGCGCTACCTGAAGGCCGTCATCGACCAGAAGGAGTGCGTGCCCTTTCGCCTCTTTAACGGTGGAGTCGGCCGTTGCGCCCAGGCCAAGCAATGGAAGACCACGCAAGGACGTTGGCCCAAGAAGTCCGCCAAGTTCCTACTGCATCTGCTGCGCAACGCAGAAGCCAACGCTGACTGCAAGGGTCTGGATGCCGATCGTCTGGTTGTCCACCACATTCAAGTTAATCGCGCCCAGTGCATGCGTCGGCGCACGTTCCGTGCTCATGGTCGCATCAATCCCTACATGTCGTCGCCATGCCATGTCGAGGTGATCCTTACCGAAGAGGAGGAAGTTGTCTCCAAGGTAACCGATGATGAGCCCACAAAGAAGAAGCTGTCCAAGAAGAAGCTGCAGCGCCAGAAGATGAAGATGATGCGTTCTGAATAAAATATGTTCTGTTCTAAATGAAGTTAAATGTTCAAATAATAAATAAACAAAGGGAATACATTTTTGCAGGCTTTTTTTTGAAGATTACTTTAAAGAACTTCAGCCTGGAAATATAATATGTAAGCATCCTAAACGTTGCGTATGAGTAATATGCATTTTAACATTTTTCTTAATATAATGCTAAAATACATTCTTAATTTTACAGTTTTATATTTAGTTTTTTAATTATTGTAGATTTATTTTAAAGATATTTACAAGGAACTAAGACAAATTTTTTGTAATTTTCAAGCATGGTAAACACTGCGTATGAGTAATATGCCTTGTTAACATTTTCAAACCTTTTTCTTTAAAAAAATGTTTAAATAAATTGTAGATTTTACTCTTTTTATATTTCTTTTTCCAGAAGGAAAAGTATTTAATATATTTAAAGTAAACTTACCAAATAGGGTTCCCAGCATTTTAAAGGCTAAACTCTCCATCTGTCCCACTGTATACATTCACCTGGCCAGCCCCCCGTGTGGCATCCATATGGACTGCGGGGCAAAAGGCGCTTTTGGGAGGCTCTGACACATGCCCCTTTGGCAGCCACCGGTGCTCTCTCTCTATCCCCAACTTGTCAGCTGCTCATTTGTCAATGTAATTGATTTTATGCCGGAGCTCTTGACTAAGGTTGGCAAGCCGTTATGTCCGCGCCCCAGCATATATGCAATGAGGAGCACAGGAAGAAAATACAAGAATTTAACTGGGAAAATGTAAACTACTTTCTAGAAAGGTAACTGATTTTTTAGATTTTTATTTAACTGAATTAAGGCTTAATTAGCTTATGGTTTAGTACTGCAGTTTCCTTTTGTTTTAAATTACTTTTAATTATTAGAAAGTAAATGATAGTTAAATTTCTTTATGTGTATCAGGCCCCTGCAAACTGGATTGATTTTTGTGGCTGCAGTAGTTCTGTGAGCGCAGACTTGGCTGTGTCTTGGGCTCTACCAGCCTTTTGCCTGATATATTTCTACGATTACAGTTAGACGTAAATCAAGTGGAAGAGCATGATGTAGCCATCACTTGGGCTTCAGGTTTATGAAGCGGATTTAGGTGAATTTGGAAAAGCTATCGCATTTACTTTATGTGACAAGGATTCATAGTGAGTGTCTACAATGTCTCCTGTGGGCTCTATATAATATTAATAATAATTATAAGTTGGCGAAATGATTTCATTATCTTTATTAAATCTATTACAAATTGTTGTATTATATCTATTAGAAGATAGTGCACTTTTTCTATAAATTTTCCTATTGAATTTAAAGACATATTATCGGGGAATGATTGAATGGAGAGAGATTGGGCAGACACAACTTAATTTTCAATCAATGCTGGAAACCAGAACCAAAGTCTGGCCAAAACAGGCTGGGATTGGGGCAACTCGATACGGGTAGACGCATTGTATCTCGAAGATGCATGTATGTAACCATAGAGTATGCTACTTATTTTCCTTGGCGCTCATAAATTTTAATAGCTTGTAATTATTTGGAATGTCGGGACGGCAAAGTCAGTAGGCCACTCACCTCCTTGATAGTTTTCAGTGTTGTAAACTTGACTATTCAGTTTCAAATATCCAAACCAGGTTAACAATCTGTTTTCCAAAAGGTTGTTTTAATTAAATTTATTTCAAAACAAACCTCCTATGGGTTGTTACTGTGATGCAAGGTTTTCTTAGACACATTTGCTTTTAGTATATATAAAAGTCAGTTGTACTTACACTTTGAACGAACTTACAGCCTCTAAAAAGCTTTAAAAAAAAAAAAAAGAAAACTTCCCTCTCAATATTCTTTCATTAGATTGTTGTTTGAATGTATTTTCATCATCCGAAACATCTAAGAGATAGCTAATATCTTATATATTAAAATATTGGTAATATTGATTATCGACGAGGATGTCTTTGTCAGTTTCCTGCTTTATTTGGTTTTTGACTTTAAAGCCATGCTGGGATTTATACTTCCGCCTAATTAACGGCAATGATTTTGCGATTGGCTTTTATGGATCGTTCGTGTATCTGTTGGATGCATTCTAATAGCCGGTATCTGTAATTAGACCTGTCTGAGAATCATGTTTACTGCGCACTGCTTCTTTCCAACTTGCTTTCTCAAGGTGCTAATAAAGTTGTCAGCTAATAATTGACGATAGTCGTGGATAAGCGATTGATAAAGAATGTTTTGGTGTAAGAAGTGGAAGTAAACTTGAACACAGCGTAAACTCATTGAAGATGAAGTTGTTTGCATGAGGAAAATCTTAATTAAATTTTAAAAATTCTAATAACTTGTAGAAGTGGATAACATAAATATTTCTGGGTAAAAAATAACAGTAGTAGGTAAAATAAAAATTGTAATAAAAATCGAAAGAGTAGGAAACTCACTTTTGTTGTTTTCAAAATGTATTATATATTAATCCTTCATACAATTTACTTCAAAAAATCTCTTGAGTATAATAACAATATCCTCTGCTATTTTCTCATTGTGATAAATCTGTAGATTATCATAGTAAAGACGACCACTAAGCATATATAGCTATGCCTGCTCATTATATCCCTACTCCCGATCCTCACCATACCCCGCCACTTTCAACGCCTCTGCGAGCAAACTCAATTACTTAGAGAACACGCTGTTGGCCCGCAGTTCCCGTCCAACTCCCAGTCCCCATTTAGAGCCCTAAGGCGATTCCTGGCTTTGGCTTTTACTTTGACTTTGGCTGGCAAACTTAAAATGCAAACATTTGCGCCGAGCCTCAGAAGAGAGGGAGGGAGCCACTTCTTTTCCTGCATGGCCATGCCTGTTTTTGCCTTTTTGATGATTACAAATTAATCACACTTTAAACATGGCAATTACGCTCTGGAGAGGAGAGCCAGAAGCCGGCAAGAGCCGGCAGAACTTGCATAGATACATGGCCTCGGCGAATGTATCTCTCTTGGCTTCCTCAGCAGCAGCGGAGTTCGCTTCTTTTATATGGAAAATTGCTTCCTTTCGCTGTTTAACTTTCGTTTTAATAAATAATCAAGTAGGCTCTGAGTTGGGAGCCGAGCTCCACTTGAGCTGTTTTAAGCTTCACTTTGGCTTCAGGAACACTGGAAAAAATACGGGAAATTTAAAGAAAAAATGAAGGAAAATTAGACTTGAGATATCTTGTAACCACACGTTGACATTTCTTAATTTATGCTTAAATTTATATAAAAATTAAATTTAAATGGGCGAGATTCAAAGGAAATTGTTGACAATTGCTAGGAACATGTTGCGAGACATCCAAATAAATTAAAATGTTGCTAAGACAATGTTGAGCAACACCTATAGATGTTGCAGAAGCAAGTAAGAAAGCTCTTATCAATGTGCTGCGCAAAAACATTATTTTTTTTTATTTTAAAAATTTAAATTAATTTCAAAAAGTACTAATTTCTCTTCAGTGCACTTGCTGCTCTTGACTGCCGCTGTTCGTCAAGTCTCTCGTGTAATTTCCAGGCAATTTCTCATACCCATAATTGCATAATTTCAAAGTTGTTGGCAACTTAATTGCGCTGCACATTGGACCAGGACCAGGGCCAGTGAGAGAGAGAGAGAGACCCATTCTCGGACCGGCTTCTGCCGCTGTCTTCGGTGTAAATAAAACCTTTTTAAACGCTTGTCAGGCGGTCGAACCCACGTTGGTCCTAACAGCCAACAGCGACTTCAAAAGCGCGCATCATCGTCAAACATGTGTTGGACGGACGGTACCCGGAGATTTCTCCTTCTGACCGCCCCCGCCCCATTAGCATCCAGTGCCTACGTCCTTCGCCTGGCGGTCATTTGGCATCAAAGTTAATATGCTTTATATTAAATTCTGTTGCCTCCTGGCCTCGTTCTCAGTCTGTCTCTCTGCCTGCCTGGGGATTTTTTATAATCTGCATCTGCCGCCGCACTTCGACGGACTCACTTCCCCTTGGAATCTTGTTTGTGGAATCGTTTTTTATTTCTTTCCCTTCCTCCGTTTCCTCCGGTATGATGCAAACATTTTGCATTAAATTACTCAATTAATTTCACTTAAATGAAAAACAAAGACAATGGTTGCTTTTAATGTGAGATTATTGGAAATGGAAATTTTTCCACCAGGAGAATTAACAAATTTGACGTGAAAATCGGGTATATTTGGTTGGAATTAAGATAAGTTATTGGGATAATTTTATAATACGAAGAAGTAACCTCGTAAACTCTCTGAAAATTCATAAAAAGTCTATTCAAGAGACAGCCTTAAGATTCGTAAATTCTTACCCAAAATAAAATTCCATTTCTCCTAACAAGTTCCAGAGTTCCAAGCAATTCTCCAGCTGCCTCTAGGCCCATTTGCCCAATGCCTAAACCCTTTTTATTCCCCTAACTTCTAAGATTTCCCCATATAACCACAGGGAGAAGAGAGAGAGCTACCAGGAGAAAGGCTCCCCCGGTGGGTACACTAATCCAAAGCTTCCAAATTGATTTATGGTCACATTTCTTGCAAATGAGCCAAGCAAATCAAAACAAGACAGCTAAGTTGGAGCGTATATTTCTGGTGATTCCCGTCCAGCCCACTACTTGCCTGGACTGGCCATTGCCCATGTGGACTGGCCACAGAGCAAGCGAAATGCATTTGGCACGCAATTACGGCCCAAAGTGTTAATTGCATTTCCGCTCTGGCTGGACTCTGTAGAGCCAACCAGAGGAGCTGAGTCTCTAGCAGAAGCAGAAACAGGAGAAAAAGCAGGAGCAGGAGCAGCAGCAGGAGCTAGAGCGGCAGCTGAAGCTATCCAAGCCATCAAATGCGGTACGGCCCTCAACTCACGCATTTGGCATTAACAAGAGGCCGGCCTACTCACACTGTGGAAAAAAGAGATGCATAAAATTGAAAAAAAAATAAATAAATAAATAAACAAAAAGTAATAAAGAGTAAAAAAGTAAGATCAACATGGCTATTACCCTTTGTCTATTATATATTAAATAAAAAGCGGAAAAGCAGAAGAAAATGTTGACAATTCTTAAGAACGTGTTGAGCAACACCCAAATAAATTCTGGGAATATGTTGAGAAACATTGATCAGAGAAGTCTCCAAATTATGTATTCTAACTTTAAACTTACTTTATAAAATTAAAAATTTGTATGCCCCCTTACTTTTAGAACGAACATGTTCCTTCAATCCCTAAAATGTAATTTTAAAAAATTAAAAAAACTCCCCTAACTTTCCTCTTAGTGCATTTAAAGAAGGAACTGGCCAAGACCAAAGCCAAATCCTAGCCAAAGCCTTTGGCTGAGATAAGCAAGCGGCGGCCGAGTTAACGGAGCTTTTTGTGCCGCGCAAAAGGGGGGGAAGGGGGCTCTAAGCCAGGTCTCTAGAATTGGCCAAGACGCATGCGTGGCATTGGCCAGTCCAGACCGAAAACGTAGCACTAAAGTCCAGACACGCAGCATGAGGCGAAACTAAGTCAAACATTTGTAGAACAACTCGAGAGAGGAGAAGATCGCAGAGGACTAGGTCCAAGACGGGACTTCCCGGGGGAATTGCGGCTAGAGAAAAGTGGAAAATTTATGGGCCCCAAAAGGCGAATAGATGTCGTAGATTCCGCATGCTGCAAAGCATAGTTAAGAGTTGTGGAAGGAGTATAGTATGTATGTTAAATATAGGTTGGGGAAAACAGATCGGTGCCCCACAATGTGGAAGATAGTAATCTTTTTCCAAAGATAACCCAAAAAATACAAACAAAAAATTAAGAAAAAAAAAAAGAAAATGCTGGTGAACTTCCCTTGAACCCCCTGTTTTTTTTTTTTTTTTTTTGCAGGCCAAAAAGTGCTTTTTAATTGGTCGAAAAGGCAATTTGCATAGGAGTTATCCAGTCTGACACTCGTAACTGGTCTCCGGTTCCAGCCCGCCATCGCAGCTACATGTGGCCACATTTCCAGTGATAAGCCGCAGCCAACATGTTGGCCAGCTGTCGATGCCACTTTTGGCCAGGCTCCCAATCTCAAAGCTCTCAAAGCTAAAGCCGAAACCAAAGCCAAAGCCCCATTCCCTGTGGCATTTCTGGCATTTGTATTGGCAAATCAATGGTAATGACATTTATTTGAGCCCAACTCTGAAGCGTTGGTTGCGCGTTCTTATGCGGCTTTTGCCGAAAATCCGTTAATAAGCCATTTTGACAAATTGGATGATTGCAGGCAACGCAATCGCTTGGCTCTGCCAGTAGCAGATGGGACCACGTCAAGGATTCCTTTGACAATTGTAAAAGTGTTTGGCGAAAGTGAAGATAAAATGTCAGGCTGAAAAGCTTCGTGGAAGATGGGGAAAATGGTGTGGAAATGGAGGGGAAATTGTTGGAGTTCTTGCACTTAAAAGAAAGTTATTTTAGTGTAGTTTTTGAACTTTATTTTAAAGAATTTAATATTTTATTGAATTTTAATTATATTTTGCAGATAAATTTGTTTGTTTATTCTCCCCAAGAAGCATTTCCTTACATCATATCCTTTTGATAGCAGGTAATGGTATTTTGGCACTCTGAATCGTGCACCTGGTGGAAAACTAAGAAACAAAATTTTATAAAATAAATTAATATATTATTTATACAAATAAAATATTTACAAAATCCTTACCATTCTTGGTGTTGAAGCAATTCCACTGGCTCAGCTCACATTGGCCCGGAAAATTGACCACACACTTGCCATTGCTGGCGCAGATGTTGAGGGCCTGACGGGGACACTCAAAGTTGCATTTTCCCAGCTTGATTTCCTCGCGATGATGGGCCAGCAGCTGGGGTATGTGGGCGTGGACCTGGTTGACTATATTCGAGACTTTTGGTGGAATAACCAAGGCCCGACCGGTTTTACCAGGGTTGTGTTCAATGTCCTGCTGTTCCTTTTGCTCTCCTACAACCTCTTTGTCCTTATTGTTGTCCTTGTCCTTTTGCAGTTCCTCTTTTTCCCTCTGCGCCTGCTGTTCCCTCTTCTTTTGTATGGCTTGTTGAAGTGCCAAAGGAATGTGTTTTTCGGCCTGTTGCATCACCTTGGCAACATGCTGCTGTAGCTTTTGCAGTTTTTCGGCCACATCAATGGGTTCTTGGTTACCGAGCAACGGGTGCACCACCAGCCCCACTGGCGGCATTACCACCTTATTTTGCACCACCGGCCTGCCCTGATGAATCAATGTACCGATGGCCTGATGGTTGGTCACCGTTCTCACCTGTGGATGGCCAGCTTGCACCGGCTGTAGGCCAGATTGCACCGCAGATGCAGACGCTGGGCGGTCAACAATGGCAAGGGGAGGGACATCACCAGAGTGTGCCAATGGTGGAAGGAGATCTGGATAGGGCTTGACCACTGGCGCGCCATTGATACTCCCACTTTGACTCCAACTCCCAGCGGAGGAACTTCCACTTCCACTTCCACTCCAGCTGCCTGCAGAGGTACTTCCACCTATAGCTCCGGTCAATGTGTTGGAATTCTTGTTCTTCACATGCTGGAGCACCTGATTGATGTGGCTAGTTGTCAGGTTTTGGATATGCACCGGAAGCTCTGTCTGGCCCTGAACCTGGGGCTTCCCTCCCACCGTATTGGTTGTTGTGGTCTCTGTGGTCTGGGGCAATTCTGCGGCTTGTCCCAGCGACAGAATGGCTGCTGGAAAGTCAAGGATTCACTTAGTAAATGTTGGTTTAAGGAAAACCCAGAGCTTTAGTTCTTAGTTGACTTTATAAATAATTAATTAATGAATTTAGGTTAAAACTTACCAATAATTAAGATAACTTTCATGTTATTGCTTATAATCCACACTTGTGTTCCTTTTCCTTAACTCCCAAAAGGCGTTCTGTGACTCTTCTCCGAATTGTAAGCCCTTTATAAAGGCTTCTGAAACGTCACCAGGTTTGCCAGCGATTTGTTTAATAACATTTGCTCATGTTATTATTTGGTTTTTATGTTAATTCTCGGCACACGAGCTGGGGAACAGGTTTTCCGTCTTTCTTTTTCTGTCTGCTTCTGTTGCGCTTGAACGGACCGGTGAGCTGAGAATTGGATTTACAAGGAAAGGTGCGGGAAAGGTGTTAGGGAAAGACTTAACTTAATCGTTTCCTTATTGAAGAATATTTAAATATTGAAAATTATGAGATATTTTTGGTGAGCGTTAAGAAATTATTTATTTAGGCAGCTAAAATAAGACAAAAAAGAAATAAAATCAAGAGCCTTTACATGCTTGATTTGTATATTTAAAGAAATATATAATATATAAAATATTTAAAAAGTATAAGAAAAGTTTAAATTAACCTATAATTAATGTTGAACAATTTTTAAATAACAGAAAAATGTTTATAAATTTTAGATAATAGGAAAAATCCTAATTTGATATATAAAATTGTCATTTATAAACAGATTTATTATATATTTCTGCCAAAAAGAATTATATTTTTGTTTTTACGTAACAATATTTTGTTTTCCTTTTTACTGTATTAGTTATTCTTAATTATTCTTAAATTCTTAAATAATTTGAGGTCTTTAAATGTTTTTAAAATTATAATAATAAAAAGAAAATGTGGGGTTTCATTATGAATTTTAGCGCCGCCTTTCCAGCTAAGCGGAATTTCCCGTAACCAAGAGAAAAATCCACACAATTAAAAGTCAACTTTTAGGCGAAACCGACAGTAAAAGCCAGCCAAACAAAAACCAAAATAAAAAGCCACACAAAAAAGCTAAATAAAAAATATGCAAATTTTTTATTGCTTTATTTTTGGCAAGGGCGTAACGTTTAATTACAAGGCAGATAAGAATAAAAATGACAGCCAAATGACAGTCAAAGCTGTTGAATGCTGCTGCTGCTTCTGATGATGATGATGATAATGCTGATGGTGACGATGCATTTTAATATCTTTCTGGCAGGTGTTAAAATAAGAGATTATGCAGGGAATCAGGAAGGACAGACCGCAGAGCAGGCGAAACCAAAAGCTTTTGTTGGGTATATAAAATCAAAAACAGTCGCTGGAAAAATCAACAGTTTTACAGTTGCTGCGAAAACAGCAAGGTAAAAAAAATACACCAACAGTCTCCGCCTGAAAATTCTACACTTTAAGCAAAATGAAGTCCTTTGTGCTCATCTTTCTGGGTAAGTTGTGGGCTAAAATATCATTTAATAATTTAATAAGTTATTTTTTTATAATTTTCCTTCAAGTTTTCACTGTCTATGCCTCTGCTAAAGTAATGCCCATGTCGGGTGGCAATAGTCTGAGCATTGATCAGCATGGAAAAAGGGTTTACTCCGTTCAAATTGAGGACAAATGCGACTTTTTCTGCCCCGAAAAGGATCCTTCTGTGTGCGCCACCAATGGACAGTGCCTGCTAAAGTTCGACAGTCGCTGTGCCATGACAGCCTACAATTGCCGCAATCCCCAGAAAATGTTTGAAATCGTAGAGGATCACAGGTGTATGAAGGAATGGCAGCCACTGTGCCTGGAGTCGGATCTCAAAGAGTTTGGCTTGTGAAAGGGTTTTCAAGGGAGAGGTTGGAGACTTACAAATAAATAAACCCCAAAAATACAAATAAAATATTTTATTTTATAAATGCAATCTTAAATATTATTTAAATTAAAATGTAGTCTTACATTCATTGAATGAAAAATTCTACAAGTTTACAAAAGCAACATTATATTATCAAAAATTGGGAAAGATAAGTCAAATGATGTCCTTGCAAGTGTTCTTCAATTACCTGTCGAAAAACAGAGTGTGTATCTGCATTATTATGCCTCTAATTAACTGAAGGTACACATTCCCATATACCTACCTAGGTACATGTTTATCCTGGCCACACTTTTTGGCCAGGCTCTTACAGCCTTCGCCATCTCATCAGCATAAAAGTTTTTAATGAGCCATTCCACCTACATATACACACAAGGGGCTGAAAATGGGGTTGTTACTCAGATGTGAGACGAATTTGTTATGACAAGCTCAGTTGACACATTTTAATTAAATTTAATTAATGCATTCAGGAGCATCCAGCCACCGTGGCATAAGCCAAAAACGTAATGCTACCACAGAGTGGATGAGCTTTAAACTGGGGGAAAACGAGGAAAATTCTTTGGTTTACAAAGTGTGACATTTGTAGCCTCAGGCAGGCAGTGTTTTTTGTAATTGGAACATGTGTAGGACCTTGACACTTGACACCAACAAGGGGATATGGAAGAGATATAAAAAATATAATCAAAGACTAAGTAAACTTTTCTCCATAATAAAATCAATGAATCCAAATCTTCTTTAAATAATATACTTGATGTACGTTTCTTTATATAAAAATGATATAGGATAAATTTAAAAATAATATGAATTTATAGAGTGATGATCTTAAAGCTTCAGGTCCTCCTCCTTGCAACGCCTCATGCAAACTCCCAGCCGGCAGACATCCTCGTCCGTTGCCCGGAAGGTCGCCTCACGATGCCGGCAATTGTATGTGTCCATCACACACTGATTGGCAAACTCGTGGACACAGAAGCCATTGTGGGCGCACACCGGGATATACTCGTGCTTGGTGCACAACTCATCGCAATTTTCCATGGACTGCGGGGGTATTGGCTCCATTGTGTCCATGGGGGACATGGTGGTCATACCACCCATTAGCAGGTGATGACAATTCCTGGTTGGTACTCGCTTGGTTATGGCCGAAGGCGATGTAGTGGTTGGACTTGGTGGCATCACTGCAACTGGCTTGAGTTCGGAGGCATCGGGTATAGGGATGCCAGGGTTGGGGATTCCATGATTGGGGATGCCAGGGTTGGGGATTCCATGATTGGGGATGCCAGGATTGGGTATTCCATCGTTCGGGATGCCACGGTTAGGGATTCCATGATTAGGGATGCCAGGATTGGGAATGCCATGATTGGGGATGCCAGGATTAGGGATTCCATCGTTCGGGATGCCACGGTTAGGGATTCCATGATTAGGGATGCCAGGATTGGGGATTCCATGGTTAGGGATTCCAGGATTGGGGATTCCGTCATTCGGAATGCCACGGTTAGGTATTCCATGGTTTGGGATGCCACGATTGGGTATGCCATGATTATATCCTCCAGAGCTCGAAACAGATCTTGCCATCCGTACTTTATTCTCCATCTTAACCGTGGGTGGCACCACCACCTCCTGGACTACATGGACCTTTCCCGGCTTAATCTCCTCCACAGTGGCCACCTCCTCCCTGTCCTGATTGTTAAGGATCACTGGCTTTCCATTAGACAGCAACGGCACCTGGATGGTAATGCGACCGATTTCTGTATTTGGCACAACCTGCGCTGTGGCGAAGACAACACACAGCAGCACTGAAAGAAATTATGAGCAATTTTAGTAGTAACTCTCAAGGATATTTGGATATTATTTATAATATGACATCCTTGTCCCACCTGCGGCCAAAGGATAACAAGTCTTGAGCATTTTGCAACTTCAACTCCAATGTCTTCTCTGTCCTTTTGAGTTGAGATCAACTCTTCTTATATAACAATCTGAAAATCATTAAAATCTTACGCAATATTCTGAACCAGTTATCATCCAGCCGCTTCCTTAATAAATTTGCATTCATTTGAGGCATTGTCTTGGAACGGGTTTTCATTCAATTAGCAAAACGCTTTGGTTTTAGGGCCGCACCAAAAAAAAGAAGAGGCTTGGTCACTTAATTTTTTATAAAATATTTATCCGTTTTTATTTTGACATAAGTTTTGCGTATTGTAAATTAATTTTAAAAATTCCATGTTATTTTTCACATTTACTTAGTATGTCATTAAAATTTATGGACTTCTTTTCTATATTAAGTGTTTAACTAGGCCTTAAAACACTTTAAAAACCTTTGTTTAAGGCAATCAAATTTTGATTAATGTTTTCTTTTTGAATCTTAACTTTGCTGGGTTACTAACATATATATATATTTTAGCTATAGTTTAGGGTTGACCGCTGGAGTTAGACTATTAGGGATCGCATTTTCAAAACAAAAGAGACCTTGGATCCCTAAATGTTTGCACATTACGTCCTTTTAATGTTCAGTTATTTATAAATATATATATTCAGAGTATGTTTAAGTTTCAACTGCTGTGCTATACATTGACATATGTTTTGAGAGTTATGTTTTAAATATATAGTATATATAGTATATGTAAGATCCACTTTAAACTAAAACACCGACTGCATATCCTGGGATTGTCCATACCATAAACGCAAATTTTTCTTCGATCAATCTTTTTTTCTGATAACTACTTTAGGGGCAAACTTAAGAAGATTTTTCAAGTGAAACTTCAAAAATGTGTTAAAATATCATTTAAACTTTTAAAAATATGTAAAAAACTCCAGTTAAAAACCTTCTCAGCTGCTCTAAATCAACAAAATTGGAATTAAACTCCTAACAAACATTAACACTTCATAAAAGTTCTTCAATTTCAATCAGAGATAAAATAATGGGTCTCCATTTTTAGTTAGTTTTTTTGTTGTGTAAAGAATAAACATGCATTTAAGACTTATAAACTAACAAGATTTATGGTTAACACTCACTATACAAGACTCAAGTTATACATTTTACAGAATTTCAGGCTCTCTCACTTTTTACAAAACATTTAAGGATCTTCTTCTTTTTGACATACAATCTTTGTGTTCTCTTTCAGTGTTGTTCTGTTTTGGTTTTTTAAAAAAGAGTACAATAATTTTTGTTATAAAATAAATTACTTCTTAAATGTAAGGCATAAATACATGTATATATATATAAAGTTTAGCTTAAAAAGTTAACATAAAGGTATTATTTAGTTAGTTTAGTGTTTAGTGTTTAGTGTTAGGTGGTAAGGTGGCATTGGGGTTGCTCCTAACGCTCACTTCCTTTCCATGGGTTTGACCTCCAGCAGCTGAGGATAGTTCTCCACGATATTGAGTAGGATTGTATCGATATAATGCTTTAGCCGAACATTTTCATCCTCTTTTTCCTGGAAGGCCTGTTGCAGCTGCAAAATATATTTTTATTATTAATTATTATAAAATATTAAAATATATTTAAACAGAGATTAAAGAGTTTTTTAATATATACACATAATGAAATGAATGTTAAAAATGTCCTGGATGAGTTTTTGATAAATTAGAAGACCATGAACCATTTTAAAATGTAAAATTTAGATTTAGATTTAAATTTAAGTTTTAGTTGCAAGTTGAAAACTGCTTTGCGTGCTCAATAGCTCCGAAACCGTGTTTTAATCATAAGTTTTTCTGTTTTGTTTTTGTGGTTTTGGCGTGATTGAAGCATTACCTGACTTAAGGATGCTAATGTGGCTGAATCCACAGAATCCTGTAATACAATAAATGTCATTTTAAATATGGATAAAAAATATATATTTATAAAGTTTCAAAAATTAAATGCAGGGCAGGTACTTTAGGGTTTCTACTAGCGTCTTCTTGGGGTTTTCTATTGCGGTGACTGTGCGTATTGTGTGTAACTAGACTGTGTTTGGATGATGGATTTTGGACTATACTAAAAAGCATAAGCGGGAGAGGTCTAAAATCGGTCTTAAGCTACACACCTGGGCTTGTGACATCTCCTCCAGTTCCTGGGCCAAACTATTGAGGGTTCCATTAAGCAAATGGCGACCCTGCTCCACGCCATTGGTCAGCATGGTGGCCTGGTTGCTGAGCATTGTGGCCTGCAGCTCCTCGTTTTGCTCTTCAAGGGCTGTAATATATATAATAAAATTTAATTAAAATTCATTATAAATTTCTATTTACTAAGTAAACTCACTTCGATTCTTCTGGCGCATCTCCTCCAGCTCCTGATGCAGCTCCTCCAGTCTTATGCTCTCCGGCGAGGTTGTAGGCATTGCCCTAGCTCCGCTCTCCTCGCGTGCCTTTTGCAGCTCTCGGCTCAGCTCCAGCATTAGCTCTTCGGCTGACTTCTTGGCCAACTCGTTTTGACGCAACGCCAAGGCCTGCTCCTCATGCTCCTGCTGCAGGGAGGCAATCTGATCGCGGGCCAGCTCTAGCTGTTCCTCGGTGCGGTGGAGATCATTGGCCTGCTTGTCGCACAGGACACGCAGTCGGGCGGCCTCCTCACGCAAAGCTACAGCCTCGATTTCAGTGGCACGGATCTTCATTTGACAGTTTTCATCCTGCAGCGAGGCTTCACGCTCCACGCGGGCCAGGATCTCGCGATGACGCTTCTGTTCCTCGGCCAAACGCTCCTCGGCACGCAGCTCGGACTAGGGAATTTTATATAATTATTATAGTTTTTATAAATAAATCTTAAAGCTTATAATACATACCTCCCGGTACTGCTCTTCCAGCATATGATATCGCGCCTGGAGCACTGCATATTCGGTTTTGGTGCGTGTTGTCCGATCCTCGGCTATATTCTGTGTATCCGATAGATCCTCAACCTTGCGCTGCAGCAATTCCAGCTGAAAAAATAAACAAAATACAAATAAATAAATTATAAAATTAAATTTTAAGGTTTCTTGTAAGACACAACTAACACAATCGTTTTTCATGTGCCGCAAATCGAGTAGCAGATCGTTCACCAACTGCACATCAGCCATGGGATATTTCACATACATTTGCCTATCTAGATATGTATATATTTATATAGCCGAGTTTATGTTTATTTTCCACACATATTTCACGTCTTCTTTTGAGAAAAATTCAAATTATTTGTGCCTCATAGCGCTCAGTCTTTGCTCAGTTGATGGTCGAAGCAGAACTGTCGAGACAGCTTGTTATATTTTTTCAAAACGCACAGAAAATGCTGTTAATTACACTAGTCAGCACAATAAGGAAGCCTATGCATTAGTATTGAACGTTGCTAAATGCAAGAAATAATTAAGTTTCTTTAGTTTTGTTTACAAGTGTCATTTGGCATGCCTTGCCCATATGAATCTCATGAATATTGAGCATACGCCCCGTGTGCCAGCCACTTTTGAAGAAGGCGTTCAAACATTCGGTTAACTATTTGCTGGCATGTGCAAAAAATCTGTTTTCGCTTTTACAGATTGGGATGGCTGCTGTTTTTTTTTTTGTGCACAATTACTCATGACCCACTCCCACACAGATTTAAAAACGCATTCAAACTGAGAGCATGAGCAAGAAGCCTGCTCTTGGAGATAAGAAATGTGCAAGATGAGTGAATAATACAGAAAGTCTGTATATTTGTGATAATAGCAGGGCTATTTTGCATGTTTAATAATATTTATATTATAAATAATATATTTATTACAAGTATTCCAGCAAGAAAGTTTATGTAAAGTAAATCTATATATATTTTTGAGATTACTCCGTGATCAGAGCGTGTTTTAGTATAAAAATAAATAAATAAACTAATAAATAAGTATACTACATTCTTGCTTATAACATTTTTATAGCACCCTCTTGTTTCCTAAGCTCGCAAAAATGTAATTGAAAAGTTCAAATAGCTTTGTGGCAAGTGCCTTTCATTCTGGGTCGCTGCCTCAATAGCTCTCCAACTGTGCAGCATAGGGTTCAATTAGGCTTAATTAAATGCAATTTGCTGGCCAGTTGACATTTTCTATACGTTTTGTTATTGCCCGATTTACAGAGTGTATGACACTATATAGTATTAGATCGCGGAAAGAGCACACACGAACACACAATCGACGTCAAAGGCGGCGCGGCAAGTACTGGGGCCTAGGGCCCCCAAAAACCAAAAACAAATAAAACTCGCGAGGGAATCGAAATGTAGAACCGTTTGGAGAGTGAGAGAAAGACCGGCGGAGAAACTGAGAGAAGAATAAGCCTGCTGAGTCAACTGGCAAAGTACGATATGGACAGGGGTCTCAATTAGGGACTGCGGGTATGTGTACAATGAACCATGCCAAAAAAAAAGTAGCCAAGCATATTATATAGAAACTAGAATTTAAATTAAATGTTTACTGCCGAATTCTGCTGAAAAAAATAGAGACGACAAAGACTGAGAGGGGCAGAACAAATAGCAGCGAAAAAACACAAGTCGCGTCTCATTCAGAAACCGTTTCGGTGTGAACGTAAAATAAACAACAGCAACAAAAAATATAAAAAAAAGAAGAAGAAAAAAACAGAAAGCCATAAAAATAAAATGTTGCCGAGGGCATAAAGTGAAAACAATAAAAGTGTAAGACAAATTGAGTAACAAGTGACGAGGAGTTGAGTAGAGAAAAATATAAAAGAAGAACTTTGAGACTATGAAATACCCGGTAAACAATTTAAAAAAATTTTGTGGCATTCCAAAATAATAATAAATACTTTTGAAAACATTTTGCTAGATTAATAAGACCTATTAATTTGCTAAATATAATTTTATATATATTATTTTATAAATTATATTTAAATAAATATTTTACATGAATATTTTTAAGCAGAAAATTAATATTTTATAACAAAAAATCAAGATACAAGAAAGAAATTACCTTTAATTATTTTTTTTTATTTTTAAGGTACCCAAAAACAATACGAGATTTATGGCTACTATAGATTTTTTTCATGCGTCACTCTTTTCTTTTTTTTTTCTCCGCCATAAAAAGGTCTTCCCCGAGGTCATTAACAGCCCCTCGACCTCTTTGGTGGCCCTGTGATTTTTCCAGTCTCGTTTTGACAAGCTGAAAGGCACGACAGGTGCGACTGAATGATGGGAAATTTTTAATGACAAGTGCGGAAATATGCAACAGATGTTTGGCTACTATAAAGGTAGCAAGAAAAACATAATGTAAAATAAGGAAAATTGGGGGAAAATTAGGGGAAAAAGAAACTATAAAAAGAACAAGGTGTCAACAAAGAATTGAGGGATAGGATAGATTAAAAGGTATTTACATTTAAATATTCATTTTAATTTATATTAAAATCAATGGTAAAAGGGAAAAGGATATATACAAAATAATTTGGAAATAAATAAAATAGCTTATATAATTCCTTTCAATATATATTCCCATTTATTTTCAAGGTTCTTAATTTCTTAAAACAAAAAAGAAATCAACTTCCTCGTTAACAGCTCATAAATAACGCCCTGAAAAACAATTGGGAAAAAACTTTGAACACCCAGACATTATAATCAGCATTAGCTTTGACCCCAAAAACGAAAATCTTAGCTTGCAACATACACACTCACAATGCTTCCTCCCTTCAGCAATTGTTACATTTATCAAATGAGTTTCCCCATTCGAATATAGTAAACAAATCTAGCATCCGCTGGAGAAATATCGCTTTACAGAAGCCCAGATGCTGACCTCCGGCAAAGAGGCGCTGATAATTGGAATCTCTGGACTCCCATTTGTCGGCACAGAAGTGGAAATACTAAGCTTTATAATTGGTTACATAAAATGCTGGGAATGAAGACTCTATTCTTTTTTTCTCTGCCCTCAAACTAGAGCAATCGCCTTAGAGATTAACGTTCCTTGGTGCTTTTTCTTTTTAATTTTTTCCTCTCCACATGAGCTTGCTTCTGTTACTTTCGTTGACACATTTTCCCTTCACAACTAATCATTAATTTTGTTACAGTTTTTTTTCTTTTAATTTTTTTTCTGTGGTATCATTAGTTTTAGCTTCAACTACTAATTTCTGAAAATACGTCTGTTTTCCTTTTCTTCTCTCATTGATGATTTGTGACTGATGATCTCATTTGACGAAAAGAATATATGGTATATATTTTGTTTATAGTCAGCAGATGTCTGCCAAATTATAAGGCAAACATAACAAGACTTTTTCGACTTTGAAATTTTATTTTTGGTTTAGTTTTCAGCGTTGAGAAAAAGGTAAATATGTCAAGGAAATTGTAAACAAAAGTTCACAGAGTGGGGAAAATATTTGGAAAGGTGGAAACATTTTGGTGAGCAAAGTCTAGGGTTGAAATTACAATTGAAATATTATTTATCATAAGTTTCTTTTGGAAATTTAAGTGAAATATGCCTTAAATTTTAATAATAAGTTATTCTAAATAAATGTTTTGTATTTTTAAAAAAATTTTTTGGCTCTTCAAAGATTACTTCAAGACAGGTTTAGCTTTAGATTTGTATTTATTTAAGTATCCTTAACATTTTATCTCTATATCTGCAGCTTTTTGTAATTTATTATTTATTTAAACACTGAAACATTAAATTTCCTTTCAACAACTCACATCATTTGTCTCCAGCATATTGATTTTCTTTAAAAAGGTTTTCCCCGATTAAACTGTCAAATTTAAATAGAATTTTCCACGAGCAAAACAGTTGAACTTGCGGCCTTTTCAAGTTAGACTAAAGCAAATTGCATTCAATTGCTGCTTATATATGCTTATATACCTAATGAACTGGACATTATTGACAGGCCACAGGTACTGTAATTCACAATATACTATATACTAATGTCATGACATGCTAGGTACAAAAATAAAGTGGGGGACTGCCAAATGAACCCTGAACTTTAGATGAAATTAACCCCTTAATCGGGGGAATGTATAAACCAGCTTACTTGCTCATTGAAATTATCGCAGATTTCGGCACTGAGAGCCCCGTTCATCATGCCTCCAGGTCCGGATCCTCCTGATCCTCCACCACCAACACCAACTCCTCCTCCTCCTCCGCTGCCGCCGTTGCTGTTTTCCTCAAAATCACAGAGTAGTTTGTTCTTGAAATTCTTTAGATTCTCCAATTTGAAACCGTTGGTGTTGGTGTTGTTGGTCTTGTTGTTGAATTTACTTGTTAAATTCTCCAAATTGTAAATCTTATTGTTGTTATGATTGATATGGTTATTGTTGTTCGATTCCAGGCTGTTGTTATTATTGTTCGTCTCCAGTTTGTTTTCAATGAAAACAAGAGAACTGGGTTCCGAGTTCGATGGCACAATATCCTCAAAATCCGCTGGATTAAGGCTAAGGAAGGTCTCCTGATCGATCAGTATGGGTGGATGGTGTTTACCAACACCCAAGCTATAAGCGTTGCTCAGTGGATTCTGAGAGGCACTTGTGTTGAAGCTAAGATTCAGATCCTCTAGACTATCAGTGGATAGCTTCCGATGGTTTTGCTGGGCTCCTCCGATCCTGCACTTGTTGTTCAGATTGTTGTTCCTGTTGCTCTGTTGCTGAGGTGTCGTGGGTCCAACAAACTCGAACTGGCCCGCCCACATATCATAGGCTAAGTCGATACTGTCGGGCTGGCTGGCAGGTTGACTACTCATGGTTTTAGTTAGTAGTTTTTCTTCCACGTTTGTTCTTTCTTTTTTTTTTGGCTGAATGGTTTTACTGGGGCGTGGCACTGGTTTTAGGGGGCGGTTTGTATGTTTTTACACTTTATTTTCACTTGTTTTGATATTTTTATATACTTTTGAGTGGGAAGACTGTGTTTTGTCTTAACTTTGTAGGCACATTATTCAGATATTTTGGGGTTCACTTGAGTTTTCTTAACTCTCAATCATTTTTAAGGCACTTTTCTGGGCATATTTAGGCTTGGCTCTGGCTAAAGGGAATATTTTATAAATAAATTTAGTATTTTTAGATTAATTTAAATGGAATCCATGGTTTTATTTTATTGTTTATTTATTTTATTATTTATTTGTGTGATTTTGTAGCTTGGAACGGTTTGATATGTTTATTTTTTGGCTATTTTTATTTATTTAGAAACTTTTTATATAAAATCTGTTTATTTATTCAACGGTTTGTACTTTTTCCTATATTTATTTTAAAGAAACCCCTTTTTTCACAGAATTTTTGCTAGAAATACTTGCAAACATAACAATTCTTCTGCAGATCTTTGCTCCAAGATTGTCTCCCTCTCTTTCTTCTACTTTTCCTTACCCAAAAAAGAGTTTCTTGATCTCCCGGAAAAGTTCATCGAATAAACAAAAGAACTTACATTTCCCCAAGCACCAAAGCGAATTATGCAAAGAAATAATAAATAGAAGCTTTAGCAAATGATTCTTTCCGCCTTTGTATCTCTTGTTGGCCTTTAGCACAATTCTTAACAAATTGAAGGGTAATTGTTTTGGATTTGAATTCGGATTAGATTGGGCATAAGATGGGTTACAATGTAGAAAGCAGAGCAAAGGCAGAGAAAAGAATGGGAAAAAAGCCATAAAGAATTTTTCTGTATTTCATGCAGGAAATGTTCGCCGGCAAAAACAAAAGAAAAAAAAAATAAACAAAAGAACCGACCAAGATAGTCTCTGGCTCTAGCAATTCTTCGCCACTCTCCTCCCAAACCAAGTCTCGTTCTTTCTACACGACTGAGTTTGGTTGGTTTTTCTTCAGGGCTTCTGGCTGAGTTTAATTTCCTAGTTGAATTGATGAACTTCGTGTAGATAAAACGAGGGAAAACAGCAAAAACAAATAACCCAAGAGGAGGAAAAACTGTTGGTGCATGCAATTCTTCTGCCGTAACCAAAAGAATTGCATAATCAACTCAGATACCGTCTTGGCTGTTCATTTCTCTCTCTCTTCTGAGACTTTGGATGATTCAATGTATAATGCCGAGCAAAATGTGTCATGAATTTGAGTTTTTCATCTTGGGGTAAATTGTTTATAATAAATTTTGTGATTCACAAGCGCTAAGAAATAGGAATTACACACAAAAAATTAAGAGAGACAGCAGAATAAGCTACGATTCTGCACAATTGCTCGAATGTCAAATGGGTTTAAGTGGCTTGTCAAAATAAATTTGAATTTATTTGTTTTACTCATATTTTTTTGCCAGCTAAGAAATGAGAACAGCAGAGGAAAAACTATACATAAAAATGTGTAATATTACTAATACTTGCACCCAGACAAATGTTTTTTCCACTCTGACTAATGTTTCAATCTAAAAATATATAAAACTCATTTATCAATCGTAAAATCCTACAAAACAGAAGCTCACTAAACTTGACCACAAGACTCATTGATCTCTAGACAATTTTGTCAATGAAGCCTGACGAACAACAACATTAAAAACAACAACTTTCACCAAACAACTTTGGTTACTAAACAACTGAAAATGACAACAATCCAGACTGTACATCTTGAGCAACTTGTTTAGGTTTGGAAAATTCAATGAAAATTGAAAGTAAGTGAAATAACATTTTCTATTTTTCAAACTGCAATATTTCCAGATCTTTATGCAGTAGCAGACACGTTTTATGAGGCATCGCATTGCATCTTTCATCGCCTCCAGTCAAGGAATGTTTTTTTGGGGTTCAGATGGGGGGATCTACCATATAATGGATGCACACGCGCCGGTCCCGGAACTATTAAGATTTATGTGTTCTCAGATAAAGCGTTTATGTGGTCCCATAAAGATAAGACTTGTTTAAGCATAAATAGCTTGAAATTTTGTGGTAGAGTTGGGATAGGGTGTTAGGTATATATATAGAAAGGTGGAAAGAATTTTAGGGAATACAGAAATTCCTGGGATATTTAGGAAATTAAAGAGTTTTTCATGTATATCCTCTACATTTTTCTATCAAAATAACTTTATATACTACTCTTCCTAAAACTATACCAACTTGCCAACAAAATTCTTGCCAATTATACCCCCATTTAACCTCGATTTCCTGGCGCAGTGTTTTGCATTTTGCATTTGCAATTATTTCTTCTGTTTGTTGCATTTTACATGGCAATAAACCTTTTGGTCGTTGCAACGTTCGCCCCCGTCAAGACAAAAGAACTAAAAGGTGAAACTTAAACAACATGCTAACCCCATTTCTTAGCCCGAAGGAGAAGCGAAAGAGAGGGAGCTATAAAAACTAGAAAGAGGCGACACATAAAAACACGACTGACAACAGCTGTTGGCTGTCACAAAAGTGATCTACCTCAACAAAGGTATTTTCCTGTTTCTAAATTTTTCTTTTTAAGTATTAAATATATATTATATTTGTATAAAAAATATATATAAACATATTCCAGTCACAGTTAGTTACCTATTCATTATAAAAAGAAGACCCAACCAACCCTCTTTTCTCTCTCTTCGATATTTTGTACTGGCAGCAGAGCGTTAAATGAATTTTGTGCCGACTTCTCAAGGCAAGTTCTTAGACAAAAGTCTAAACAATTTACATATTTAGCTCTCCGTTTGCCAGGCTTTTCTTTTGTTTTGACTGTGACCGTTGAGCAAGTATCTAATTACCAAGAAAATGCAATGGCTGGCTAAGTTTGAAATATTTTACTTGGTTTTTTTTCTATTTTAATTTTAGAATTCTAGCAGACTAAACATTCATTTAGTCTTATCAAAGTCACTTTTATAGGCAAGTGCCCTTGTCAAAGCTTAATAAATACACACATATAAATAAAGGTCAAATTGAGGGCCAAATTTAAAGCTGTATAATACTGATAACGATTTTAATGGGCTTAGAGAAGCGACTTTTAATACAGAAAATATTTTAAATAAAAACAAAACATTTTAAAAATATTTTAATCAATGTAGAGGTTATACAAAATATTTTCCAATAATTTTCATTCATTAAATTAATTGTTTAGAGAATTTAAACTATTTTACAATTACTTTACAACATTACTTTTCAAATTCTATCTAAGCCAAATCAATTAAAAACTCTATTTTTTAATAAAGTAATTTCTCTTTTTAATTTCTTTATTTTTTTGTCAGCTCAGTCTCTTGAGATTTCCATATCTTTCAACAATTTGCTGCCTCATATGTGCCTGGCTGGCAATAAAAAACAAAGCATGAAAGAAAATTATCATTAGCTGCTCTTCAACAAAATTGAATTCCACAAAAGATTTGCATACAATGAAAGGAGAAGAAAAGAGAAGAAAAGCCAAGAGATGCAGCAAATATAAAGAGGAGCTCATTAAATGCAAATTTTATTATTTTTTTCTTGTTTTTGTACCTCTGCTGTGCATTTTCCATGCAACAAAGTAAGGCAAGCGAAAACGTCAGAAATGTATACAATGATTGAGCAAAATATATATTATCAGGAATGTGGAATATTTAAGCATTTTTTTAGAGAATTTTGAAAGAGTTTTTGAGCGGTGTAAATATATGAAAAATTATCTTATCATTAAATATTTAGATAATGTTTTTATTTATCAAGGTTTAGGTAATTTTTTAAAATTTTTTTGAGATATTTTTTTTAAATATATTCGTTTTACTCGAATTTTCGCGATTTTTGAATCGTTTAAACACTCCAATATTTACACAACATTTTCCACATTTCTCTCACATAATTTTTAACCGTTTTGTATATATTTTAAATATTTTATTTAAATTTAATAATTACAGAGGAAGCCGGGGGAAAATTCGATTAAAGCACGCGAAACGCGAAAAGCAAACTGAATGAACCAGAAAATTCAGGGGCAAAAAATAAACTGAGGCAATCGAAGAAAGAGAATCTGAGCATAAGAGCAGGCACAAAAGCCGCTCAAAGAGCGTAATCTTTATAAATAGGAAAGAAAGAATAATAATAATCAACAAACAAGAGCAATGACAGCAGCAAGAGCGATCCCCCGAAAAAGAAAACTTTTTCGCCATATGTACGAGGGTGAACATATGGTCTTTGACTCACGAACAGCGCATAATTAACAGGAATTTTTGTATACATATATGACCTAAGAACCCCTCCCAAAAAATCCCTTTCCATATTATTTCTTACTTAATTTTTCATTACAAACAAAAGCGTAAGTGAATATAAGCATGGACACGAACCATGAAAATAACAAAAAATAAAAAGGAAAAGCGAAAAGCTAAATTAACGGGACCCCCTTGGTTTTGTTGATGTCATCAGCGGATTTTCCGTTCTTCTTCTGGTTTTCAGTTATTGTTGTTGCCTTTGCTTATTGGTTTTTATGTTATTTTTCAGTTCCGGTCCGTTGTCTTCTTCTTTTTCTTCGTCTGACTGTCCGCCACGAGCTGTTTGCCGTTAGAAATATATGCCTACTAATTGACGGGCCATCCACTAATGAAAGAATATTTTCTTAGCAAAACTTAACGGTGGAAAATTAATGGAAAATGCTAAGTAAGAGGTATTAAGAGAGGAAGGTACAGCAGGTGTTGTTTTGTTTTGGAGGAACTTGAAGCTAGGCTAATTCAAGGTTTTTTTTTTAGAAAACCTTTAACAATAGGTAAATTATTATATCAGGGGTTTTTAGAAATTAAAACTGAAAATTTAACTTAAAATCCAATTAAAAAAAAAGCAATGATCTTTTTACTGATCACAAATGGCCATAAATTTTGTTTTTCAATATTTTGTTGCATACTTTTAGACTGCATTTTAAGTGATTTTAAATACTGCTTAAATTTCTGTTCATGTTAAGTTTGTACATTAAACAGGGTTTTTTTTTCGATTTGTATATTCTAGTTTGCAACAAAAAAAACCAAAAACTTTTTACGAAAGCTTAATTATTAATTCATGAAATTAAAACCCTAATTATTACTAGCTTTAGTTCATAATCTAGTTTAATTTTGAGTAATTTTTTCACTATTATTCTCTTCACTATCTGCCTTTTTGTCCATCCATAACTGCCACAGTTTTTTTTATCAATTTACAATGCCTCATATCAAACCATCGCTTAACGCTTCTGTGTTATTTATTTTATATATATTTTTTATTTTCTTTCATTTATCATCAATTTCATCGTTTATCAATTTTATGCAACACTTGATTTCCATATATATTTTTTTTCTTCCACAAAACACTCGGCAGACTTATTCAACCGCACTTTTCAATTTAAGATCAATCAAGCAATATTCGCCCCGAGGCCATGGAAATGGGAAAAGAGGGGTTTTACTTTGATTAAGGTTTCTTATTTCTCACAACAGACGCCATATAATATATAATTAAGGCAAGGGGCTGTTGTTTCTTTTGCTTTCATATTAAATAATCGTTTAATGAGCCAAAGCGGGCACCTGACACAGCTGATAAACGATTTCGATCGATAAAAAATAAAAGGAAAACACCAAAAAATTAACACACACTCGCGACGAAACGAAGGTAATTTTAGTTGAATTTCAACTTAATTTTCAACCTTTTTTTTTGTTGGATTTTCACGAGGGCAGCGCCAGCTGCAACTGCATTTTCCTTTGCATTTTCCTTTGCAATAACAACAACAACAAACCGCACGCAAGCCACCCGCGCGAGAGGGCGTCGTGAGAGAGCGAAGAGAGCCCGCGGCCGTTCGCTTCGCTGCTCCGCGTTTTTTCGTGTTGTGCACGCGGCAAGAGTTAAATGCAATCTGAGAGGGAGAAAAGCGGCGAAAAAGCAGCGGAAAGCAGTCGCTGCTGCCTCAGCTGGCGCTGCCGTCGACGCCGGCAGCGACCGCGACTTGTTTTGGGTGTCCAAAAAAATGGGAGAAAAAAGAGGGGGAAAAACAAAACAAACCAAAACAACAGAGAGCCCCAAAAGCAAAGGCAAAACAAAGGCAATGGCAAACTAGAAAAATGCGACTAATTCGACTTAGTAGTGCTGGAAATTCGTATTGCCAAAAGGGAAATTCTAAGCACTGGGAAAAATAAATGGGAAATAATGTTAAAGAAAATGTGTTTTAACTAATTTTATTTTAGTTTCGTATATTATTATGGCTTTAAAAAATCATTTTTAGGCAATTTTGCTTTAGTTTTTAAAATGTTTAGATGGTATATCCAGAATTAGTGGTAAATGTTAATATAATTTAGAATAATATTTAAAAAAATATATATTATGACTCATTTTTCCATATAACAATTTTTAAAAATTTAGTTCTGTTTTTTCCTAGTGTTTTTGATAGATTTTTTTGCAAAATGCATGGGGTAAAGTGGAAAAAAATACGAAGGGGGCAAGGAAAATGACACAAAAGCAAGCAGAATCGAGTGGAAGGAATCAAAAGCGACATATGCCCGAGCATCACTTGAACCAAATTGAGTCAATTAAATGTAATGTGGAAGAAAAATCAAAAGTAGAATGAGTCAGGAAAATAAGTACTTCAGATGATTCAATGGAATGCATTTGAAAGAGTTGTAATTCTAATAAAATATATAGAAAAAATATAAATAACATGATTAAGAAGAGAACAAGACTTTGAAAGACTAAAAATGTAAATATTAAGTAAACGCCAAGTGGAACCTTTTTTTTTATATTTTAGGGAAGAGACCTGAAGCTTTTTAAACTAAAATTAATAGAAATATTCATTTTCAATATATGTATATATTTTTTTCAATTTGTTTAGTGTAATATAATTTTGAAATTCGTGTATCTGCTCGAGTATATCGTGACATTTATATTTAGTGCTTTTGTAATAAGTGTGATTTTGATCTTATTTGAAAAAGAAATTATATATTCAAGATAGTGAAGATGACTTTTCTCCCTTCCTAAAGAGCCCCACAGTCTTCAATTACGATCTTCTTGCTTGTGTTTCCATTCTTCGATCCATAGGATTCCACTTTCTGGACTATATCCATGCCCTGGACAACCTTGCCAAAAACCACATGCTTATTGTCCAGCCAAGTGGTTTTCCCAGTGCAAATGAAGAACTGGGATCCATTGGTATTGGCACCAGAATTGGCCATCGACAGGATACCCGGGCCCGTGTGCTTCAGCTCAAAGTTCTCATCGGCAAACTTGTTACCGTAGATGGAACGACCACCAGTTCCATTCGCTCTGGTAATGTCACCACCTTGGCACATGAAATTCGGTATGACACGATGGAAAGGAGATCCCTTGTAGCCATAACCCTTCTCTCCAGTGCACAGAGCTCGGAAATTCTCTGCCGTCTTGGGCACCACATCTGGACGTAGCTCCAGTACAATCCGCCCGATTTTTTCATCTCCTGCAGCAATGTCGAAATAAACACGCGGCAACGACATCTTCGCAAATGCCGAAAATTTACGTAAGAAAGCCAGATCTATTAGAGTTAATAACTAACCAAAGTTGGGCTTATACTATGAACTATTTTAATATTTACCGAAAGAGTTTTTTAAGGGGGTTTGTGAAATAAAATCTCAGGAGATCCTTGCCGGTGAATGGTAGAAGTTAAAATGAATTATTTTATTTTTTTTAGGTTAATTTGAAAAGAATTAAATTCCAAAGCCTACTTGACATACATTGAGATATTTATAATTTAAATAAACTCACAGTTAGCTGAGTATATTTAATAAAAAATTTTTGCTTTAAAGAAACACACTTTAAAATTATATCTGAAAATTACAAATAAATTTACTCTATTTCTTATATATTCCTTACTTATTTCACAATCGCATATACCCACCCATTTTCCTTATCTTTATGGAACAAAAGTCCATAGACTTTTGCCATTTTTATTGACTTTTATCATTTGTTTAAACGAGACTCTTTAATCAACGCCAAAGCCCGCAAATTGGAAAACGTTTAAAAGCTAACAATATTTGATTTTCTACTATATAAATACGTATGTTTATGTATGTTTTGTTTATTTGTAAAATTAAGCACAAAAATTCAGCAAATATTTAGATGACAAAACAAATAAAGAAGTAGCTCCGTAACTGGTAGAAATATTAAAGTTTTCGAGAAGTCGCAATTGCAATTTGAATTCATTATTTGTTTTTAATTCAATATGCACATATAGCACTCCTTTAAAATCCCACTATATATATACCGATTTGTTTGGGTCTTGACTGTTTTTTGTATACATATAATAGTTGCCAAGGCAACTAATGCTTTTAGCGCTTCCAAAGAATCGTAAGGTAAGTTAAGGTTGGTGTACGATAAGATTGGCTAGCAACCGAGCGAATTGTAAACAGAAAAACTTTAGAAAAGTAAGGCAAGTTAGGTACAGGTATATAGGGGTGGCTTGGTTCAATGTATTTGATAATCAAAGCTATATATATCTTAAAAAATATAAAACAATTTCCTTAAACTCTTCCTTTTACAAAATACCAAAGTTCAAGATGATTTGCCAAAAGCTATAAACTCTGAAAAATCAGTAATTCACACGTCTACTATCCACTGTCTCATTATTTATAATAAATTGTTGTGGCCAAGACAAGAAAAGAAACACAGGCCATAGTTGGCTGGAACAAGTGCAGCCTCAACCTCAACTAAAACCGATTCGTTTCGATTCGCTTTTGACTAGTTACCCATTAATGTAACGCCCCGTTTGCCTTGGACAACCTTGTGCGAAAAAAACAAAAAAATAATATAAAAAAAAATAAAATAATGAACGTAATGACGTAATGGAAAGCGTAGGATTTTGCTCCCACTGCCACGCCCCCGAACAAAAGAGCAAAGGCGCCTCTTTTCTGAACTCGTGTGGGAACATAAATTCACATTATGGCCAATTCTTTGAGGCGATTTTCAGCTTAGATAAAGACCAGCAACACTTTTGTGGGTTCGTTTTTAACACTTACCTCACGGAATTGTTAAGATAAAAGTGCTTGAGGTAGTTTGTGTTGTGCTTACCTGGAAGTAAAGGAAAAACAAAAGAACGAATTATTATTAGATTTGGGCTGTCGACAAGAAACGTAGGATAATAGTGTTATGGTAATAAGGAGAATGTAAAGTCAACATTTTAACTGAAGTTTAAGAGGGGGAAAAATAAGCAAATAAAGATAATCTTGGGAGGTAGGAAAATTACAGCATAAAATAGACTGGCATTAGAACAAGGCCTAAAGCGAGGTTATTAAAAGAAGATTACTTAGATAAACTATAAATGTATTTTTATGTATTTTAAGCTATATTTTATAGTAATTAATTCTTAGCAAAAATAACCAAATAAAACCTTATTTAATAAAAATGTTCCTTAGCATTTTTAGCCCCTAAAATATCCTAAAAAAATCCCCTACTAAATATTTATCACTAAGCCTCCAACAAACCTCATCATCGATCGATTTATCACCTAAAAAGCAGCAAAGAAAAACGGCTTCTGGCACCCACTTCCCATAAAGAAAAATAAAATACAAAATACCACTGAAAATGAGCTTTTGTCTAGCAGTTCGTGCCACCTGCCATAGGGTCTTTCTGTCTGTCTTATCGATTAAACAATTTCGCTGGCACCTTTGACGCCCACCTTAAGACCCCGTCACAACATAAAAAGCATAGAGCCGCCACGAATACGAAGATACTGAGGAATAATACGAAAAATGCGACTAAAAACCATAAACGAAAATCAATTTTTAACCCAAATTGTGGCGTTGACCCAGAAACCAACGAAAAATCGAAAATCTTAAAGACAAAGAGAGACCCACACTCGACGAAGTGATGCATAAACGTTGCAATTATCATAATTAATGCAAATGCGCCTTAAAGTAGACCGAAAGAAAAACGAATTAAATACTTGGAGACGTTTACGAAAAAAAAACGTTTATTTTAAATTGAGGGAAAAACTGTTTTTTTGTGAGGGTATAAATGAGGCAAGTAAATTGTAAATTGTTAGGAAAGGTAGAGAGAAGGGAAGCCTAGTCATACTTTTATTGAATTTAATTGAATGAAGCTTTTAAAAAATGTGGGTAGATTGATTTAAAGCGGGATTTGTAAGCCTTAAGCCTTGATTTAAGTAAATGTGTTTAAATTTGGAATTTTTTTAGTTTAAAAATTAGTCAAAATAATGAATTAAATATAGGATCATTGATTACTAAGCTCAAAAAAATTCTAAGAACTATACAGTCATAAAGAGAATTATTAACAAGGGCTTAAAAATATTAAGAAATAATTCTTATATGAATAAAAAAACAAAAAAAATAATTATACCAGTAAACAAATACTAGAAATATATATATACTCAAGATTTTTATTAAACCAAGAAGTCTGGAATACATAATTCTTTCATAAAAAAATATAAATAAAATAATTCCACTTATTTTATAAAAATAACAATTTCCTTAACACCTGAAGCTTCCTCCACTCCTGCCAACTTCAGCTTCATTTTATATTCCCTCCGATTCTATTTATGCATTCTATTAGCCAGACACCTGGCCCGTAGTTTTGTTTATGCCACGACGATGCCTTGTAGGTGGCTGTTTCCAGTCAACGCCTTCATCAATGTGGCCAAGATATATATGTACGTAAAAAAGACAAGGCAAGAAAGATATTCAATTCGGAAGATTACCAAATCCTAAACAGTTTGCTTGGGCAACTCTCAAGTGATGTCGTCACCGCCAGAGATATACATACTCCACTTGTGCATGTATTAACCCAAAAAAAAAAAAGAAAAACAGATTTCTACCCCACATCTCTCAGCGTCTCTGACAATTGAACAAATTGCAATTGTGGCATTGTCTTGGGCCTGCCTACAGTTATAATTGCATAAGTGCGACGATGCAAATCCAGGCAAAACTCTTGGCCCAATGCAGATTTTAATCAACCCTCTGACAGCTCGCTGGGAAAATGGTAAAGAGAGATGAGATGTCAAGATCGCGGGAGAGAAGGAGAGAGCTAGCCTTATGTAAGATTTTTCCGGTTCAAGCGATTCTTTTCTTCCGGGTGTACAGACTGACCTCGGCTTAATTAAGCCAACGGAGCATTGAGAAAAATTAGTTGGGGGGTTTCCCCCCAAAAACGAAAGGTGAAAGAAAGGAATTAAATAGAAAATCGTATTTGGTGCAGTGAAAATCTTTTTGGATACGCTTAACACTTTTCTGGGCATCGGGCCAAGGTGAGATGTGGAAAGTTTTCACCTGTCCCTATTTTGTGAGAGAAATTTGGGTTTAAAAAAATAAGTGAAAGATATTTTAAGGTGTTTTTAAGATTAAGAATTCAATTTTAAATTAAATGTTTAACAAGTAATACAGGTAAATATAATAAACTAAATATTTAGAACACAGAAATTTGTAGATATAATTTTTCTTGATTTTTGAGAAAATATTTAAGGCACTAAGCTTGCTTTTTTTGTAAGAAATAATAATTTCTTTTACTTTTTCCATCAAATAAATTACAAATTAAATAAAAAACTACCAACTGACACTTCATTAATGTCCCCATATTTTTGTTATAATTAAAACCCCTTATATAGACAAAGTTTCCAGGCAATAACCCATCTCCTTCTGGTCATAAAACCTTTTGTTTTTCCCCCTCTTTTTTCATCTTAGACCTCATTTTGTATGCAGCGCCAAGTTTCACACAACAATCAAGCCAAATGCGAGGCACTTCTTATGACTTGTAATGATCTTTTGGCCCACACGAGCCTCCTCTTCTTTCCTCATTTCCTTAACCTCACCTGTTCCCTGTTCCCTTTTCCCTTTTGGCACAAATTCCACACTTCCGTTTCCCTTTTGGCCTGTTGCATAAAAGAACAATAGCACCAAGAGTCGCTTAAAAATTGATTCGTACGTGAGATTTTTTCGCAAAAAAAATATCATTTTCACTCCAGTATGTGTTTTATTTTTCCGTTTTGTTTTTTCCTGTACACTTCTCCACCTTTCCTTTTTATTATTTGTATGGCAGGCGGTTTTCATATTCCCTTATTTGTTTATTTTCTGCAATTATGCAGATAGACACATGTGTATATCCCTGTTATTTGCTTTTTACCGGAAATCTTTAGCTTTAAGTTGGCAGGAAAGAAAGCCGTTGTCTTTTGCATATTAATGAAAACGTTTGTAATTTCATTTGGATTTGCAAATTGATGATGAAAATATTTATAATTGATTTTAAAGTTGAAAACTTGTGAAGAAAATTTGAAAGAAATAACTGAAAGGTGTTCAAAACTAAGAAACTTAAATAAAAAATGTGAATATAATTTTATTGTGTGGATTTTTAACTTCTAAAAATGGTTTAGAATTTTTAAATGTATGTCTATAAAATTTAAGAAAATAATTACATTGTTTTTATGTATGTTTTAGCCCAAAAATTTAATTAAGAACCACTACCAACACTTCATATCTCTATTTTAAACTTGTAAATATTTTTTAGCAATCTTAAATTGCTTTAAAATATGAACAAAATTAAATGAAAAAAGAAAATAGTGCAAATTAAAACTAGATAGTCCATAAATCATTAAAAAAATACTTCGATGTCTTTTTTTGAATTTATAAATATTTTCAACAACTTTTCCTGGCTCTAAAGTATGCAAAATATCGTCAGCCAAATCATAAACAATAATGTACATTTTTTGTTTTTTTTTTATTTTTTATCTTGTAACATACCTACTAAAAATTTATTTTTTATGTATAACTCATCGCCCATGGTTTTTGATCTCTGTCTCGCATTTTCCAGATGTTTCCCATACAAGAAAACAGATAATAAAAAGGAAAATCTCCTACTTGCCCCGCGGCCAATCTAATTGGCAGTAATTCCAAGGGAGGCCATTCCAAGTGAATTTCAATGACCTTGAGGCGCCAATGCACTCCTCCCCCCTATTTGGCCATTCGACTGAAATGCTTTTGCTTTTTTTTTTTTGCTTTATATAACAGCGAATGGAGCACAATCCGATTGGATTCACCGATTGCAACCCACACTCAAGACCGAGGCGCTGAATTTCACCTGCCAGGTAGCCATGATCAGCGAAGAAGAAGGTGACTGCCACGGCAATTGAGGGAAAGAAACAAAAACAAAAAAAAATAAATAAAACACGTTTTACATAGCTGCGAACTGATGAGCCAAAGTGAAAAGTCACAAAGTCACTTTTCCAGGGAATCATTTTCTTTCCCAACGAATACATTTCGTTTCGCAAAAAATGAAATCACAAAAACAAACGAAACATTTTTGGAATTTCAAAAACACATACATGAAAGTTGGGAGATTATTTTTGTGATTGCGAATTCGGTTCAAGTGCAGATTATGGCCCCCTCGCTCAGCATCATCAGCAATTTCTTTGGTGAATTATTGTCAGCCATTGACAGTTTTGTACACATTTTTAATACTTTTTTTTAGCTTAATCATGCTGTAGGAGATTTATTTTTAAGCTTTTTTTTTTTGCTAAGGAAATTATGCAAGACAAATGTGAAATAATTCAAAGAAACTAATTTAAACTAATTGAGGCTATTGGCTGAAGTTTTAAAGATATCTTTGAACTTTAATAAAACTTTTAAAATTAATTCCTTCTTGAGATTGATTTGTAATTGCTTAATTTGATTTATTTTTATATTTTATTTTATTTAATATTACTATTTACTTACCCTATAATCGTAGTCATGACGATTCTCCAAGCTTATATCGCTGTACATGTCTTCGGTTGTATCACAGTTGGAGCTACGGCCCGATGAGTTGAAGCTCGATGATCTATAGAGTTGGCTTTAAAAAAATATACAAAGTTTGTTTAATTTTATGTAATTTAAATTCTTTTAGTTGGTACAAGGTTGCGGCAAATTTTAGGCACACTTTTATAAATATTAACAAATATTACAAATTTGTAGGTATTTTTAACTACTTTTGTATGAAAAAATGACAGAAAATGCAAATCTAATCCAATGATTTATTATAAAAAATAAGCTTATTTAAGCTCAATTACTGCTTATACTATTAAATGCTTTATATTTTGGTTTATTATAAATAAATATTAAAAATTAATTAATTAAATATTTAACTAATAATTAATTAAACAAAGTATTGAAAATATTTGATGGAAAAGATTAATATGTCCCTAAAAACCATCATATATTTCATAGAAAATATTTATATATTTATTTATTTATTTTAAAATTTGGCAAACAAAATTGTGTATCATTTATTTTTGTTTAATACTTTTATTAGTTTTAATTATTTGTTTTTTACCTTGTTAAGTGTATAAAACGTAAAAAGAGCTTTGTAAATTTTATAAGAGCAATCTACATAATATACACCTGTATTATAAGAGTTTGTGTCTTGGCTATTATAAGTAAAACTGTTTTACGAGTTATACATGTAAACAAAGACAACAGGTTTGTAGAGCAATGAAGCCAAAACTGTAAGTTTGAGTTACTTTTAGCAGAGAAATTTACCAATTGTACAATGAATTCAAAACTGTTATATAAGTTTAGCAGAGACTCTACACCAATTGGTCTAAAACTGTTGCATTTTCTTAAAATTTTTATAAGTCTAAAAACTAGTTTTTAATTCCCGTATAAAAAGTAAATTTTTTAAAAGGTTTAAAAATACGTTTTTTTGTTTTAAAAAATTTTACAAAAATGATCAAATTTCTTTTGGATTTTAGATTTGAATATCCTTTAATTTTGTAGAGTTCAGAAATAATTTTTTTTTAAATATTAAGCATTAAGAAATCGTAAAAAATATTATCCTTGATTTTAAAAATTTATAAATATGATTTTATTTTTCATAGTGACATGGATTCCTAATTCCTATTAATTTTTTTTTAATTTAAAATTTATTGCTAGTCTAATAAAATTCTAACTTTAACGTTTCTTTTTAAAATATATTTAAATGAAAAAAGTACAAGTTTAATTAAAAAACACACTAAAATATAGTATTTCCACTCACCTGGCTAAGGCATTTGAACTAATCTGTCTGCGGCCGGAACTGAAAAATACAAATTAAACACAAATGAGTAAATTAAATGGCAATATTTTAAGGCAACCACAAAAACCAACGAAAATACATTAAATGCAATAATGTAACCTTAAACTTTTAATCCAAAACACCTAAAAAACCTACGGAAAGCCTAAAACCTACACAAAAGAAATTCTAGCCAACAAATTAGCTGACATTGAGGAACCCACAAAAAAAATGTGAGGCCAAAAAAAAAAACAAACTACCAATAAAGGCAACTGCGAAAAAGAGACTTGAAAAACAACTTGACGCAGTCGGCAGCCGTCAAACCGAAAAAAAGAAACCAAACACGTGATAATGAAAGAAACAACACTGCCAATAATAGCAGCCAAACCACCCACGCGAGCAGGTAAAAAAAAAACAACAACAAAATTAAATAAATAAAGACAAGAAAAGGCTAGAGGGAAATGGGAAAAGGAAAAGCCAAACTGCAGCCAAGACAAAATAATTGCGAAAGATGCATGTACACAGGCGCAGACAGATAAAGACAAAAACGTAGACGACTAAATTTTCGAGTAAAAGTGGAAACTCAGTGGAGGAGGAAAATGTATGCGTCTTTTTGTTTGTCTAACTGAGAAAATGGGTCAAAGGTGGGAGACATTTTGCAACGACAAAATGCTGAAAAGCCAAATGAAGGGGAAAAACGAAAAGGGAAATGGTAGTGGATGTCGAGATGCAAAGGAAAGTGCCGGAAAAGTGTCTGTATTTATACATTTTAGTTGAGAAATATATGAAAAAATAAGGGATATTTTGGAAAATTTGTTGAGCAATGCAGATTTGGGTATAAACAGAATTTTAAAGGGTCTTTTTTTTATAATGCACAAATACCTAGAAATCATATTTGGTCTTACGAGCCATCTAAACCCAGCGACCTTCAAAACCTTTTTCAAACTTTAATAAAAAATAATAAAGAAATACCTTTATTTATATTTTTAAACTATATAATTTTACAATATTAATCATTTCTATAATAAATAAAATAAAATTAAGAAACCCCAAAAAATTACAAAATAAAAAAAAATACTTTTAAACCCCAACTATTTACCCTACAAAAACTATAAACCCACAACTTATACTAAAAATTAATCTCCAACATTTATTTATGTTTTGTTCTGTTTAAAAAACTAAAAAGCATTTTGCGGTTTCCATTCGAGGTGATCTCACATGGCTCTCACATGGAAAATAACCGGCTTTATGGCCGCGTAAATATGAAAAACCGCAAATGGTTCCGTTTTTCCTCAAATTGAAAACAAGAATTGAAGCAAAATTTGCACAAAACCAGAAAAGTTTGCAAACAAAACGTTAGCTATTCCACTTTTTTTTTTGTCGGCAGCTGAACTCATTAACCCACTTTTGCAGTGTAGTTTGAGCTTAAAAAAAAACAAAAGGCATTCCATGAAAATCTGTCTCATCGTATTACCACTTTAGTTTTATGTTTTTAGTTAATCCTGTGTGTAAAAAACATCATAAAAATTGGCATTGCGTGCTCGTAAAAAATGCAAACAAGTAAAATAAAAAAAAAAACTAAAAACAAGCTAGCAAATTTTTGCAAATTGACCAAAGCCAAAAAGTGTTGGGGGGAACCTGCTGCAGCTTAAAAAATGTTGCGCAATTTTTGCAGCCCAAAAGAAGAAGTAGAAAATGCAAAAAAAATATATATATTTGTGGTTAGTTGGCTAGCTGCTTTTATGAGTCAGTGTTCAGTCGGTCAGTCGTCTGGCATTTTATTGATGCAAAGTGAAGTTGACATTAAAATGCAGCACAAAAGTTGAGACTTTAAATTGGTTTGAAGGCAAAAACCAGTCTGCGGAGCTGTAGATATTTTTATATATTAAAAAAAAATACTCCAGATGGCAAGAATTAGCTTAAAAAACTAAATACAGAGACCATCGGGAAGAGAATTAGTGCTACAAATATGTAAAAAACTAGTTCAGAGTCAGGGAAAACCTAAAAAAAATCTAAAAACTAAGTTCTCCGAAGCAAATAAAATATTTTAAAAAACTTTCAAGGCAAATTTATTTTTATTTTATAATTTTAAAATATTTATTTGCCACATTTCTGCACACTACAACTTAATTTAACATGAAATTTCAACTTGAAGCTTGCATAACCATGGCAAATAATATAACTGCAAGCTATTTTGTTGATTACTTTTTTAGCCGAGCAATAAATTCACATTAAACAAAATAGAAACACAAAAATTACAGTTAATTGTACACACACAAAAAATACGATCAAGGTAATGGCAAGTAATCTCTATGGCAACCCAAAAAATATAAAAAAAAAATGTTTCAAAAAAACTGTTTAAATATGATTAAGGTCGTTGGCAGCATTTTGGAGGAGTGCCGGAAAGGTGTATATACAGGGGAGTGGAACCTGAATTACTGAATCTGAGTCAGTTTTTCATTATATTTGGGTAACCTTGAATTTCGTAGAGGGAGTTGCTTTATAATTTGAATGAAATACGAGACCGGAAGTCATGAAATGCGGTTTTTCTAGAGAGTTTTTTTATATTTCTTTTTTCTTTAGAGGAGTTTTAAAATTTCCCTGTAGAATCTCGGTAGCAATATATCAAAATGTTTTTTTACAAAATATAAAAACCAATTGAGATAAGGTTAAAAACCTGTCAAAGCATTTACCAAAAGCACCTGTTGAATAACAAAACTCTGTCATTCTTTCCCCTCATTCTTTTACGTTTTTTTAACACCACAATTACTACCGCTTCCCCTGTCATCTCCCCTGCTTTATTCTATTCCCTCTCGCATTGCGTTCCGCTTCGTTAGCCCTGGCAAGGGGGGTCACCTGAAAAAATAACAGGTGGGAATGAGGCAGAGAGGGAGCTTACAAAGTTATTTCAATTGTTATTTAGTAATGAAGAAACATATATATAAACATATATAATATATATATATCGTAGTATATATCAAATCACAGAAAAATATAGTCTTCCTTTAAAGATCCCTTTTCACACTTGGTTGTCAGTTAAAAGTCAAGTTAACTTTAGTTAACAACCTTAACTCATTACCACGTCACTTGCATCTTTTAGCGGGCAACTGTTAATTGAATGCAGGGGAAAGTCCCCCTTCCTACCTCCTCTTTAAAAAAAAGTCACCTGACAAAGGGAAGCGACTCATAAAAAAGCCAAGATCTTTAGGCAGAAATGGCAACCAGTTTGCACTTGTTATAGAGGGGCTTAAAATTTAAGTAAAAGTCAAAGGCAAGAGACAGAAGGAAAAACTTTAATGATGGGCGAACCTCGTCGGTGAGGGTCTTCCAAAAAATTAAATAATCAAGAGGTGGCAAAAGTTTCTTGAACTTTAGTGCTTAAAATTCAAAACATAAACACGGTGAGAGAGAGCACAAAATAAACAGACAATGGCTACCAGACAGCCAAAGTTAATGCCACATTATGTTTGCTTTTTTACTGCCATTATATCTTCGAGTTTCTTTTATTTCGACTGTTTTTCTTTTGTTTTCCTTTATTTTTCCTTAAGCCTTTCTTTGGTGCAATTTATGTCTCATATTTGCCACGCCAATCCCCAAGGCGCGTCAATCAATCACGATCGGATTATGCAAAAAAATAAATGAGAGAAAAGGCAAACAGAAAAACAGGTTAAAAATAAGTTAGACAAACACCTGTCCCAGGTAGGTGCGATTTGAGATTGACCCAGATACAAGGCTCTCTCCTTCTCTGGCGGAAGCTTTTTCGGCCATATCTAATTTTTTTTTTTTTTTATATATATTTTTTCTATTGCAGAATTCACTGTTCACGGCGAAACGCCTCAATGCACAGTGGCCAGCGATTAACTGTTACTATTTCAGCGGTGTTGCCAAAGGGTGAAGCACACCTTGCCCACTCACCTGGTACCGCCCCCCCTCAAGCACCCTTTCCTAGTGCAACTTTGGTTTTGAAAACCGCTCATTAAGCGCCTGGGAAGTTCAGCTAATTGAAACTATTAAAAAACCGCTCTTTTTTCTTGTTTTTTGTGGGCCTCATAGACTGGTTTTTTTGAGGCTTTTTATAAGAAAAAAAGAGATGTTTGTTATTTAAATTTAATTATAAAAAAATGTTAAGGGCTTTAATTAAAGTTTTTAAGAAGCGGAGAAAGGGCTGAGAGAAAGATTAATTTTTCATTGTTTTTAATTACATGATTTTTAATATTTTTTTTCTTGTAAAGGTTATAATTTGAGCTAAGAAGCTTTTTAAATGGTAATTGAATAGTTATAATTTAAAACCTTCTAGGGGAAAGTATTTATTAATTAATTATTACAAAACAACTTTATAAATTCGACTTAAAAGGCAAAGAAAATTTCTTAATAGAAAATTAAACAGGAAATGGAATTAAATAATTACAAAACTATAGTTAAAGAATGTTAATTAAAATGTCTAAACATTTTTTAAACTATATTTGATCATTAAATATATTTATAAAATAAATATATATTTTTTAAAGCTCTCAAAACCATTCAAAACCCATCAAAACCACACTATAATAAATAAGAAAGAAATAAACAAGAAATGGAATCACACAAAGAACTAAATATAGCATCAAAATAATATTTAAAATGTCAAAAATTTATTTTAACTTTTTAAAATATATATATTTTAAATACTAAACCCTTTACTAAACACTTAATTTTTCTTCCTTACATTTTCCCTTATTTCTTACAACTTTTACCCCAAACAAACATTTCTTCTTTCTCTTATTTTCTTTAGAAAATACTAAACAAAATTACATGGGGTTAAAAAAAAATGTCGCGATTGTTGCGATTTCCAAAGAAACAATGCCCTGAGCCACCGCAAAACGAAAGAAATTGACGTCTTTTGTGATTCGAGGGACAAGTGAAAGTATTTATGGACATGTGGGCGTTGACTTCTTCGTACTTCTTGGCTCAGAGGGCGTGTCTTTGTGGCTTTCTTAAGAATTAGATATGAATATGAAGGACAAACAACGTGGAATACAACTAAGTGCAAGCAACAACATCAACATCGAAAACAACATTGTGAGTGGAGAAAAATTTAAATACGCACATTTCTCTCAAATGACTGCGACGACGGTCATAGGGAAAATATTCAAAATATTCATCATCCATTTAGGTGAGATTTTTGTCTTATTTTTCCGCTCAAAACTTTAGTTATTACCGGGGTTTTATCTTTTAGTCAGGTATTTATTGCTTAGTTAGCTAATTTGGTTATCTTTTGCAGATGCCATTAACCGCTTCATGGACGTCATTGTGTTTTATATTTTGTTGGCTTAAACCGATAAGGTTGACTTTGTTGTGTTTTTGATAAGATTTAATTGCTTGAAAAGAAGAATTTCTTGGTTATTAAATGTTAAAATATACCTAGATCGATTTTATTTTGAGCTAAGAATATTATTTTCTCTTCATTCTAGCCATATTTTAAACTGTTTTTAAATTTTCCAAGCCTTGTAACACTTATTTTCTTTATATTTTCAATACTTTTCTTTGTAAATTGTCAGTTTTTATATTTGTTTATTTCACATTTGTTGATAATCTCTTCAAATTGTCATAAATCATTAACACTTTACTGGTTTTTAAAACCATCCATCTTAACAATTGATCATTCACACCAACAATCCAATTATATTACAACCATTAACTTCATTTTTTTTTTTTTCTTTCATTTTAAGCTTGATTTATAAGGCTGTTTTTCTTTGGAGCAGAAAATAAAAGGAAATTTCGTTCGAGAAAACGCACCCGGCAAATTAGACACACTTTCGCAATTGCCGACAACACTTCACTTTTCATTACGAATCTCCTCAAGCCGAACACACACCGAAAAACCGCAATTGCAATTGCACCCAGTGATGATGACGATGATGATGATGAGCGGATGGCTAATATTGGATGATCACGCGGCTTGAATATCGCTCTGATAACGTTGTTAAATGCTCTTCGCCTCGGAAAGCGAAATC